>NW_006408949.1:883772-889020 GCF_000296735.1 Chrysochloris asiatica
TATATAAACATATTGGACTTGTCTGCCATGTAGCTAGCTTTCAGTATATGGACACATTTGACACATCTTCCATGTAGCTAGAACTCTGTATATGGAAATGATGCACTACCCTGTCATGTTGCTAGCTCTCTGTATATAGACAAGTTGGACCCATCTGACTTGTAGCTAGAATTCCGTATATGGAAATGTTGCACTAACCTGCCATGTGCTAGCTCTCTGTGTATGGACATTTTGGACTCGTCTGCTATGTAGCCACCTCTCTGTACATGGATATGTTACACTGATCTGCCAAAAAGTTTGCTCTCTGTATGTGAACATATTGGACTTGTCTGCAATGTAGCTAGCTCTCAGTATATGGACAAAGTGGACTAATCTGCCATGTAGCTAGTACACTATATATGGACACATTGAACTACTCTGTCAAGTAGGTAGCTTTCCGTATATGGACATGTTGGACACATCTTTCATGTACCTAGAACTCTGTATCTGAAAATGTTGCAGTACTCTGCCATATAGGTAACTCTCTGTATTGAGACAATTTGTACTCATCTAACTTGTAGCTGGAAGTCTGTATATGGAAATGTTGCACTACCCTGCCATGTAGCTAACTCTCTGTATATGGACATTTTGGACACGTCTGACATTACACCAACTCTCTGTACATGGATATGTTGGACTGATCTATCAGGTAGGTAGCTCTCTATATATGAACATATTGGACTTGTCTGCCAGGTAGCTAGTTATCAGTATATGGACACATTGGACACATCTCCCATGTAGCTATAACTCTGTATATGCAAATGTTTTACTACACTGCCATGTAGCTAGCTCTTTGTATATAGACAAGTTGGACTCATCTGCCTTGTAGCTAGAACTCTGTATATGGAAATGTTGCACTACCCTGCCATGTACCTAGCACTCTGTACATAGACATGTTGGACTCATCTGACTTGTAGCAAGCCCTCTAAATATACACATGCTGGACTCATCTGCCATGTAACTAACTCTCAGTATATGGACACTTTGGACACATCTGCCACATACCTATTACTCTGTATATGGAAATGATTCACTACCCTGCCATGTAGCTAGCTCTCTGTATGTGAACATTTTTGACTTGTCTGCCATGTAGCTAGCTCTCTGTACATGGATATGTTGGACAGATCTGCCAAGAAGCTAGCTCTCTGTATATGAAAATATTGGACTTGTCTGCCATGTAAGTGTCTCTCAGTTTACGGACAAGTTGGACACATCTACCATGTAGCTAGTAGCCTGAATACGGACATGTTGGACTACACTGCCATGTAGCTAGCTCTCTGAATATGGACACGTTGGAAACTTCTGCCATGTTGCAAGAATTCTGTATATGGAAATGTTGCACTACCCTCCGATGTAATTAGATCTCTGTATATAGACATGTTGGACTTTCCGCTTGTAGCTAACTCTCAGTATATGGACACGTTGGACACATATGCCATATACATAGAACTCTGTATATGGAAAAGATTCACTACCCTGCCATGTAGCTAGCTCTCTGTATATGGACATTTTGGGTTAGTCTGCCATGTAGCTAGCTCTCTGGGCATGGATATGCTGGACTGATCCGCCAAGTGTGTAGCTCTCTGAATATGAACATATTGGGCTTGTCTGCCATGTAGGTAGCTCTCAGTATATGGACACCTTGGACACATCTGAACTCTGTATATGGAAATTTTGCACTACTCTGCCATGGAGATATCTCTCTGTTTATAGACAAGTTAGACTCATCTGACTTGTAGCTATAACTCTGTATACAGACATTTTGGACTCATCTGACTTGTTGCTATTCCTCTAAATATACACATGCTGGACTCATCTGCCTGTAGCTAACTCTCAGTATATGGATACTTTGGACACATCTGCCAAATATGTAGAACTCTGTATATAGAAATGTTTCACTAACCTGCCATGTTGCTAGCTCTCTGTATATGGACATTTTGGACTCGTCTGTCATGTAGGTAGCTCTCTGTGCATGGATATGTTGGACTGATCCGCCAAGTGGGTAGCTCTCTGTATATGAACATATTGGACTTGTCTGACATGTAGGTGGCTCTCCGTTTATGGACAAGTTGAACACATCTGCCATGTAACTAGTACCCTGAATGTGGACATGTGTAACTACTCTGTCTTGTATCTAGGTCTCAGTATATGGACACATTGGACACATCTGCCATGTAGCTAGAACTCTGTATATGGAAATGTTGCACTACCCTGCCAGGTAGTTAGATCTCTATATATAGACAGGTTGTACTCATCTGCCTTGTAGCAAGAAATCTGTATATGGAAATGTTGCAATACCCTGCCATGTAGCTAACTCTCTGTATGTGGACGTTTGGGAATCGTCTGCCATGTAGCTAGCTTTCTGTACATGGATATGTTTAACTCATCTGCCAAATAGGTAGCTATCTGTATATGAATATATTGGACTTGTCTGCAATGTAGCTAGCTCTCAGTATATGGACATGTTGGACTCATCAGCCATATAGCTAGTACCCTGTATATGGACATGTTGAACTACTCTGCCATGTAGCTAGTTCTCTGTATATGGACACCATGGACACATCTGCCATGTTACTAGAACCGTGTATATGGAAATGTTGCACTGCCCTGCCATGTAGTTAGATCTCTGTATATCGACAAGTTGGACTCATCTATCTTGTAGCTAGAACTCTGTATATGGAAATGTTGCACTACTCTGCCATGTAGCTTGCTCTCTGTATATAGACACCTTGGACTCATCTGTCATATAGCTAGCTCTCTGTACATGGATATGTTTGACAGATTTGCCAAGTAGTTAGCTCTCTGTATATGAACACACTGTACTTTTCTACCATGTAGCTAGCTTTCAGTATATGGACACGTTGGAAACATCTGCCATATAGGTAGAACTCTGAATATGAACATGTTGAAATACTCTGCCATGTAGCTAGCTCTTTCTATATAGACAATTTGTACTCATCTGACTTGTAGCTAAAACTCTGTATATGGAAATTTTGCACTACCCTTCCATGTAGCTAACTCTCTGTATATGGACATTATGGACTCGCCTGCCATGTAGCTAGCTCTTTGTACATGAATATGTTGGAATGATCTGTCAAGTAGGTAGCTCTCTGGTTTTGGACATATAGGATTTGCCTGCACTCTAGGTGGCTCTCAGTATATGGACAAGTTGAACACTTCTGCCATGTAGCTACTACCCTGAATATGGACATGTTGGACTACTCTGCCATGTAGCTAGCTCTCAGTGTATGGACATGTTGGAAACATTTGACATGTAGCTCGAACACTGTATTAGGAAATGTTGCTCTTCCATGCCATGTAGCTAGCTCTCTGTATATGGACATTTTGGATTCATCTGCCATTTAACTAGCTCTCTTTACATGGATATGTTGGACTTATCTGCGAAGTATGTAGCTCTCTGTATATGAACATATTGGACTTGTCTGCCATGTAGCTAACTCTCAGCATATGAACACTTTGGACTCATCTGGCTTTTAGTTAGAACTCTGTATATGGAAATGATGCACTGCTCTGACATGTAGGTAGCTCTCTGTAAACAGACAAATTGGACTCATCTACCTTCTAGCTCTGGTAGCGTAGTGGGTACGAATTGGGCTGCAAACCTTAAGGTCAGCTGTTCGAAACTACCAGCCGCTCCGCGGGAGAAAGATGAGGCGTTCTACTCCCGTAAAGATTTATACCCTCGGAAACCCTGTACTGGGTCGCTATGGGTCGGACCCGACTCGATGGCACTTAACAACAACAACAACAACAACCTTCTAGCTAGCTCTCTAAACATGGATATTTTGGACTCGTCTGCCATGTTCTAGCTCTCTGTACATGGATATGTTGGAGTGAACTGTCAAGTAGGTAGCTCTCTGTATATGAATATATTGGACTTGTATGCTATGTGGGTGACTCTCAGTATACGGACAAGTTGGACACATATGCCTTGTAGCTAGTACCCTGAATATGGACACGATGGACTACTCTGCTATGTAGCTAGCTCTCAGCATATGGACACATTAGACACATCTTCCATGTAGCTAGAACTCCGTATATGGAAATGTTGCACTCTCCTGCCATGTGGCTATCTCTCTATCTATGGCATGTAACTAACTCTCTATACATGGATATGTTGGACTGATCTGCCTAGTAGGTAGCTCTCTATATATGACCATATTGGACTTGTCTGCCCTGTCGGTGGCTCTCAGTATATGGACACGTTGGACACATCTGCCATGTAGCTACTACCCTGAATGTGGACATGTTGAACTACTCTGCCATGGAGCTAGCTCTCAGTATATGGTCACATTGGACAAATCTGCCATGTAGCTAGAACTCTGTATATGGATATGTTGCACTACTCTGTCATTTAGCTATCTCTCTGTATATGGACACGTTGGACACATTTGCCTTGTAGCTAGAAATTTGTATATGGAAATGTTACACTACCCTGCCATACAGCTAGCTCTCTGTATATGGACATTTTGCAGTCGTCTGCCATGCAGCTAGCTCTCTGTACATGGATATTTTGGACTGATCTGCCAAGTAGGTAGCTCTCTGTAAATGAACATATTGGACTTATCTGTCATGTAAGTGGCTCTCAGTATATGGACACTTTGGAAACATCTGCCATGTAGCTAGTACCCTGAATATGTTGGACTTCTCTGCAATATAGTTAGCACTCAGTATATGAACACGTTGCATACAGCTGCCATGTTGTTAGGACTCTGTACATGGAAATGTTGCACTACCCTGCCATGTAGTTAGATCTCTGCAAATAGACAAGTTGGACTCATCTGCCTTTTAGCTAGAACTCTATATATTGAAATGTTGCACTACCATGCCATGTAGCTAGCTCTATGTATATGGACATTTTGGACTCATCTGCCATGTAACTAACTCTCTGTACATGGATATGTTGGACTAATCTGCCAAGTAGGTAGCTCTCTGTATATGGACATACTGGACATGTCTGCTATGTAGCTGACTCTCACTGTATGGACACGTTGGAAACATCTGACATATAGGTAGAACTCTGAATATGGACATGTTGGAATTCTCTGTCATGTACCTAGCTCTCTGTGTATAGAAAATTTTTTACTCATCTGCCTTTTAGCTAGAAATCTGTATATGGAAATGTTGCACTACCCTGCCATGTAGCTAGCTCTCTGTATATGAACATATTGGACTTGTCTGCCATGTA
>NW_006408949.1:889120-893427 GCF_000296735.1 Chrysochloris asiatica
TGCACTACCCTGCCATGTAGCTAGCTCTCTGTATATGAACATATTGGACTTGTCTGCCATGTAGCTAGCTCTCTGTATATTGACATTTTAGACTCATCAGCCATGATGCAATCTCTCTCACTATGAGCATGTTGGACTCATCTGCCATGTAGATAGTACCCTGAATATGTTGGGCTGCTCTGCCATGTAGCTAGCTCTCCGTGTTTGGACACATTGGACACATCTGCCATGTACCTAGAACAATGTATAAGGAAATGTTGCACTACTCTGCCATGTAGCTAGCTCTCTGTATATGGACATTTTGGACTCGTCTGCTATGTATCTAGCTCTCTGTGCATGGACATGTTGGACTAATCTGCCAAGTAGGTTGCTGTCTGTATATGAACATATTGGACTTGTCTGCCATATAGCTAGCTCTCAGTATATGGACACGAAGGGCACATCTGCCATGTAGCTAGAACGCTGTATATGGAAATGTAGTACTACTCTGCCATGTAGTTACCTCTCTTTATATAGACAAGTTGGACTCATCTGACTTTTAGCTACAACTCTCTATATGGAAATGTTGGAATACCGTGCCATGTAGCTAGCACTCTGTATATGGACATTTTGGACTCATCTGCCATGTAGCTAGCTCTGTGTACATGGATATGTTGGACTGATCTGCCAAGTAGGTAGCTTTCTGTATATGAACATATTGTACTTGTCTGCCATGTAGCTAGCTCTAAGTATATGGATATGTTGGACACATCTGCCATGTTGTGAGAACTCTGTATATGGAAATATTGCATCACCCTCCCATGTAGTTACATATATGTATATAGACAAGTTGGACTCATCTGGCTTGTAGCTAGAACTCTGTATATGGAAATGTTGCACTACCCTGCCATGTCGTTAGATCTCTGTATATAGACAAATTGGACTCATCTGGCTTGTAGCTAGAACTCTGTATATGAAAATGTTGCATTACCCTCCCATGTAGTTAGATCTCTGTATATAGACAAGTTGGACTCATCTGGCTTGTAGCTAGAAATTTGTATATGGAAATGTTTCACTACCCTGCCATGTAGCTAGCTCTCTGTATATTGACATTTTGGACTCCGTCTGACATGATGCTAGCTCTCTGTACATGGATATGTTGGACTGATCTATCAAGTAGGTAGCTCTCCATATATGAATATATTGGACTTGTCTGACAGGTAGCTACCTATCTGTATATGGAAACCTTGGACACAACTCCCATGTAGCTAGAACTCTGTATATGGAAATGTTGTACTACCCTGCCATGTATCTAGCTCTCTGTATATAGACAAGTTGGACTCACCTGCCTTTTAGCTAGAACTCTGTATATGGAAATGTTGCACTACCCTGCCATGTACCTAGCCTCTGTACATAGACATGTTGGACTCATCTGACTTGTAGCTAGCCCTCTAAATATAAACATGCTGGACTCATCTGCCATGTAGCTAACTCTCAGTATATGGACACGTTGGACACTTCTGCCATATACCTATTACTCTGTATATGGAAATGTTTCACTATCCTGCCATGTAGCTAGCTCTCTGTATATGTACATGGATATGTTGTACTGATCTGCCAAGAAGCTAGCTCTCTGTATATGAAATTATTGGACTTGTATGCCATGTAAGTAGCTCTCATTTTATGGACAAGTTGGACACATCTGCCATGTAGTTAGTAACCTGAATACGGACATGTTGGACTACTCTGCCATGTAGCTCGCTCTCAGTATATGGACACATTGGACACATCTGTCATGTTGCAAGAACTCTTTATATGGAAATGTTGCACTACCCTCCCATGTAGTTAGATCTCTTTATATAGACAAGTTGGACTCATCTGTCTTGTAGCTAGAACTCTGTATATGGAAATGTTGCAATACACTGTCATGTAGCTAGCTAGCTCTCTGTATATGGACATTTTGGATTCATCTGACATGATGCTAGCTCTTGGTACATGGATATGTTGGACTGATCAGCCAAGTAGGTAGCTCTCTGTATATGTACATATTGGACTTGTCTGCCATGTAGGTGACTCTCAGTATATGGACAAGATGGACACATAAGCCATGTAGTTAGTACACTGAATATGGACATATTGGACTACTCTGCCATATAGCTACCTCTAAGTATATGGACACATTGCACATGTTTGCCATGTAGCTAGAACCCTGTATATGGAAATGTTGCACTACACTGACATTTAGTTAGATCTCTATGTATAGACAAGTTGGACTCATCTGTTTTGTAGCTAGAACTCTATATATGGAAATATTGCACTACCCTGCCATGTCGTTAGATCTCTACATATAGACAAGTTGGACTCATCTGCCTTGTAGCTAGAAATCTGTATATGAAAATGTTGCACTACACTGCAATGTAGCTAGCTCTCAGTATATGGATGTGTTGGACACATCTGACATGCAGCTAGAACTCTGTATATGGAAATGTTGCACTACATTGCCATGTAGATATCTCTCTGTATATAGACAAGTTGGACTCATGTGCCTTATTGCTAGAACTCAGTATATGGAAATGTTGCAATAACCTGCCATGTAACTAGCTCTCTGTATATACACAAGTTGGAACCATCTGACTTGTAGCTAGAACTCCATAAGTGGAAATGTTGCAATAACCTGCCATGTGCTAGCTCTCTTTGTATGGACATTTGGACATGTCTGCCATGTAGCTAACTCTTGGTACATGGATATGTTACACTGATCTGCGAAGTAGGTATATCTCTGTATATGAACATATTGGACTTGTCTGACATGTTGCTAGCTCTCAGTATATGGACACGTTGTACACATCCTCCATGTATCTAAATGTCTGTATATGGAAATGTTACACTACTCTGTCATGTAGCTAGCTCTCTATATATAGACAAGTTGGACCCATCTGACTTGTAGCTAGAACTCTGTATATGGAAGTGTTGTACTACTCTGCCATGTAGCTAGCTCTCTGTATATGGACATTTTGGACTCGTCTGCCATGTAGCTAGCTCTCTGTACATGGATATATTGGACTGATCTGACAAGTATGTAGCTCTCTGTATATGAAAAAATTGGATTTGTCTGCCATGTAGGTAGTTCGCAGTATATGATGAGCCTTGACACATATGCCATGTAGCTAGATATCTGTAAAGGTAATTGTTTTACTACCCTTCCATGTAGCTAGCTTTCTGTACATGGACATTTTGGAATCTTCTGGCATGAATCTAGCTCTCTGAACATGGATATGTTGGACTGAGCTGCCAAGTAGTTAGCTCTCTGTATATGAACATTTTGGACTTCTCAGCCATATAGGTGACTCTCAGTATATGGACAAGTTGGACACATAAGCCACGTAGCTAGTACACTGAATATGGACATATTGGACTACTCTGCCATGTATCTATCTCTAAGTAAATGGACACGTTGAACACATTTGCCATATAGCTAGAACTCTGTATATGGAAATGTTGCACTACATTGCCATGTAGAAAGCTATCTGTATATAGACAACTTGGACTCATCTGCCTTATTGCTAGAACACTGTATATGGAAATGTTGCACTACCCTGCCTTGTATCTAGCTCTCAGTATATAGATGTGTTGGACACATCTGACATGTAGCTAGAACTCTGTATATGGAAGTGTTGCACTACATTGTCATGTAGATAGCTCTCTGTATATAGACAAGTTGGACTCATCTTCCTTATTGCTAGAACTCTGTATATGGAAATGTTGCACTGCCCTGCCATGTAGCTAGCTCTCTGTACATGGATATGTTGGACTGATTGGACAAATAGGTAGCTCTCTATATATGAACATATTGGAATTGTCTGCCATGTAGCTAGCTATCAATATATGGACACATTGAACACATTTCCCATGTAGCTAGATTTCTGTATATGGAAATGTTGCAGTACGATGCCATGAAGCTAGCTCTCTGTATATAGACAAGTTGGAATCAAAGGCCTTGTAGCTAGAACTCTGTATATGGAAATGTTGCACTATACTGCCATGTACCTAGCTCTCTGTATATAGACTTGTTGGAATCATCTGCCTTGTAGCAAGCCCTCTAAATATATTCATGCTGGATTTACCTGCCATGTAGCTAACTCTCAGTAAATGGACACGTTGGACAGATCAGACATATACCTAGAAATCTGTATATGGAAATGATTCACTACCATGCCATGTAGCCAGCTCTATGTATATAGACATTTTGGACCCGTCTGCCATGTAGCTAGCTCTCTGTACATGGATATGTTGGACTGATCTGCCAAGAAAGTAGCTCTCTGTATATG
>NW_006408949.1:893527-901523 GCF_000296735.1 Chrysochloris asiatica
ACCCGTCTGCCATGTAGCTAGCTCTCTGTACATGGATATGTTGGACTGATCTGCCAAGAAAGTAGCTCTCTGTATATGAACATATAGGATTTGTCTGCCATGTAGGTGGCTCTCAGTATATGGACACGTTGGACACATCTGCCATGTATCAAGTACCCTGAATATGGACATGTTGGACTACTCTGCCATTTAGCTAGCTCTCACTATATGGACACGATGGACACATCTGCCATTTAGCTTGAACTCTGTATATGGAAATGTTGCACTACTCTGCCATGTAGCTAAATCTATGTATATGGACATTTTGGACTCGTCTGCCATGTAGCTTGCTCTCTGTACATGGATGTTTTGGACTGATCTGCCAAGTAGGTAGCTCTCTGCATATGAACATATACGACTTGTGTGCCATGTAGGTAGCTCTCTGTATATGAACACCTTTGAAACATCTACCATGTAGCTAGAACTCATTATATGAAAATGTTGTACTGCCCTGCCATGTAGCTAGCTCTCTGTATATGAACATTTTGCAATCATCTGCCATGTAGCTAGCTCTCAATATATGGACATGTTGGACTCATCTGACATGTGGCTACTACCATGTATATGGACATGATGGACTGCTCTGCCATGTAGCTAGCTCTCAGTATATGGACACATTGTACACATCTGCCATGTACCTAGAACTCTATATATGGAAACGTTGCAGTACTCTGTCATGTTGCTAGCTCTCTCTCTAAAGACAAGTTGAACTCATCTGCCTTGTACATAGAACTCTGTATACGGAAATGTTGCACTACCCTGACATCCAGCTAGCTCTCTGTATATGGACATTTTGGACTCGTCTGCCATGTAGCTAGCTCTCTGTACATGGATATGTTGGAAAGATCTGCCAAGTAGTTAGCTCTCTCTATACGAGCATATAGGACTTGTCTGCCATGTAGGTGGCTCTGAGCATATGGACACGTTGGACACATCTGCCATGTAGCTTTTGCCCTGAATATGAACATATTGGACTCCACTGCATGTATCTAAACCTCAATATATGGATACATTGGACACATCTGCCATGTTGCTAGAACTCTGTATATGTAAATGTTGCACTAACCTGCCATGTAGTTAGATCTCTGTATATACACAAATTGGACTCATATGACTTGTAGTTAGAACTCTATATGGAAATGTTGCACAACCCTGCCATGTAGCTACCTCTCTGTATGTGGACATTGTTGATTCATCTGACATATTGTTGGCTCTCTGTACATGGATATTTTGAACTGATGTGTCAAGTAGATAGCTTTCTGTACATGAACATACTGGACTTGTCTGCCATGTAGCTAGCTATCAATATATGGACATGTTGGACTCCTCTGCCATGTAGCTAGTATCCTATATATGGACATGTTGGACTGCTCTGCCATGTATCTAGCTCTCATTGTATGGGTACATTGGACACATCTGCCATGTACCTAGAACTCTGTATGGAAATGTTGCACTACCATGTCAAATAGCTAGCTCTCTATAAGGACATTTTGGACTCGTCTGCCATGTAGCTAGCTCTCTGTACATGGATATGTTGGACAGATCTGCCAAGTAGGTATCACTCTGTATCTTGAATATATTGTACTTGTCTGAAATTTAGGTGGCTCTCAGTATATGGACATGTTGGACACATTGCTACGTAGCAAGTACCCTGAATATGGACATGTTGGACCACTCTGCCATGTATGAAGACATTGGACACATCTGCCATGTTGATAGAACTCTTTATATGGAAATGTTGCAATACCCTGCATTGTAGTTACATCTCTATATATAGTCAAGTTGGACTCCCAAGCCTTGTAGCTAGAACTCTTCATAAGGAAATGTTGCACTACCTAGCCATGTAGCTAGCTCTCTGCATATGGACATTTTGGACTCATCTGCCATGTAGCTACTACCATGTATATGAACATGTTGGACTTTTCTGTCATGGAGCTAGCTCTCAGTGTATGGACACGTTGGACACATATGCCAAGAACCGAGAACTCTGTATATAGAAATGTTGCAGTACACTGCAATGTTGCTTGCTCTCTGTATATGGACATTTTGGACTCATCTGCCATGTATCTAGCTCTCTGTGCAAGGATATGTTGGACTGATCTGCCAAGTAGGTTGATCTCTGTATATGAACATATAGGACTTGTGTGCCTGATAGCTAGTTCTCAGTATATGGACACATAGGACACATCTGCCATGTATGTAGCTAGAACCCAGTATATGGAAATGGTCCACTATTCTTCCATGTAGTTAGCTCTCTGTTTATAGACAAGTTGGACTCATCTGCCATGTAGCTAGAACTCTGTATATGGAAATGTTGCACTACCCTGCCATGTAGCTAGCTCTCTGTTTATGGACATTTTAGACTTGTCTGCCATGTAGCTAGCTTTCTGTATATGGATATGTTGGACTGATCTACCAAGTAGGTAACGTTCTGTATATGAACATATTGGACTTGTCTGTCATGTAGCTAGCTCTCAGTATATGGACATGCTGGACTAATCTGCCATGTAGCTAGTACCCTGTATATGGACATGTTGCACTGATCTGCCAGGTAGCTAGTTCTCAGCATATGGCTATGTTGGACAAATCTGCCATGTTGCTAGAACTCTGTATATGGAAATGTTGAATTATCCTGCCATGTAGTTAGATCTCTGTATAAATACAAGTTAGACTCATGTGCCTTGTAGCTAGAACTCAGTATATTGAAATGTTGCACTACCCTGCCATATAGCTAGCTCTCTCTATATGGACATTTTGAAAATGTCTGCCATGTAACTAGCTCTCTGTACATGGATATAATGGACTGAACTTCCAAGTCGGTAGCTCTGTTTATATGAACATATTGGACTTGTCTGCCATGTAGGTGGCTCTCAGTATATGGACAAGTTGGACATATCTGCAACGTAGCTAGAATCCTGAATATGTACAGGTTGGACTACTCTGCCTTTTAGCCAGCTCACAGTATATGTACACATTGGACACATCTGCCATATAGCTAGAACTCTGAATATGGAAATGTTGCACTACCCTGCCATGAAGTTAGTTCTCTATATATAGACAAGTTGGAGTCATCTTCCTTGTAGCTAGAAATCTGTATATGGAAATGTTACACTACACTACCATGTATCTAGCTATTTGTATATGGACATTTTGGACTTGTCTGCCATGTAGCTAGTTCTCTGTACATGGATATGTTCAACTGATCTGCCAGGAAAGTAGCTCTCTGTATATGAACATAATGGACTTGTCTGCCATGTAGCTAGCTCTCAGTATATGGACATGTTGGACTCATCTGCCATTTATATAGTACCCTGTATCTGGAAATGTTGGACTGCTCTGCCATATAGCTAGCTCTAAGTGTGTGGACACATTGGACACATCTTCCATATACCTAGAACTCTGTATCTGGAAATGTTGCACTACCCTGCCATGTAGCTAGCTCTCTGTAAATGGACATTTTGTACTCCTCTGCCATGTAGCTAGCTCTCTGTATATGGATCTTTTGGACTGATCTGCCAAGTAGGTAACATTCTGTATATGAACATATTGGACTTGTCTGCTATGTAGCTTGCTCTCAGTGTATGGACGTGTTGGACTAATCTGCCATGTAGCTAGTACCCTGTATATGGACATGTTGCACTGTTCTGCCATGTATTTAGCTCTCAGTAAATGGACACGTTGGACACATCTGCCATGTTGCTAGAACTCTGTATATGGAAATTTTGCACTACCCTGCCATGAAGTTAGTTCTCTATATATAGACTAGTTGGAGTCATATGCCTTGTAGCTACAAATCTGTATATGGAAAGTTTACACTACCCTGCCATATTTCTAGCTCTCTGTATATGGACATTTTTTACTTGTCTGTCATGCAGTTAACTGTCTGTACATGGATATGTTCGACTGATCTGCCAAGAAGTTAGCTCTCTGTATATGAACATATTGGACTTGTCTGCCACGCATCTAGCTTTCAGTATATGGACATGTTGGACTCATCTGCCATGTAGATAGTACCCTGTATATGGACAAGTTGCACTGATCTGCCATGTAGCTAGCTCTAATTACATGGACACGTAGGACACATCTTCCATGTATCTAGAACTCTGTATATGGAAATGTTGCACTACTCTGCCATGTAGCTAGCTCTCTGTATAGAGACAATTTGGACTAATCTAATTTGTAGCTGGAACTCTGTATATGGAAATGTTGCACTACCCTGCCATGTAGCTAGCTTTCTGTATATGGATATGTTAGACTCGTCTGCCATGTAGCTAGCTCTCTGTACATGGATATGTTGGACTGATCTGCCAAGAAGTTAGCTCTCTGTATATGAACATATTGGATTTTTCTGTCATGTAGCTAGTTCTCTCTATATAGACAAGTTGCATTTATCTGCCTTGTAGATGGAACTCTGTATATGGAAATGTTGCACTACCCTGTCATGAAGTTAGATCTCTATATATAGACAAATTGGACTCATCTGCCTTGTAGCAAGAATTCTGTATATGGAAATGTTACACTACTACCCTGCCATATAGCTAACTCTCTGTACATGGACATTTTGGACTTGTCTGCCATGACGCTAGCTCTCTGTACAGGGATATGTTGGACTGATCCACCAAGTATGTAGCTCTCTGCATATGAACATATTGGACATGTCTGCCATGTAGCTAGTTCTCTGTATATAGACAAGTTGCATTTATCTGCCTTGTAGGTGGAACTCTGTATATGGAAATGTTGCACTACCCTGTCATGAAGTTAGATCTCTATATATAGACAAATTGGACTCATCTGCCTTGTAAGAAGAATTCTGTATATGGAAATGTTACACTATCCTGCCATATAACTAGCTCTCTGTATATGGACATTTTGGACTTGTCTGCCATGACGCTAGCTCTCTGTACATGGATATGTTGGACTGATCGGTCAAGTAGGTAGGTCTCTATATATAAACATATTGGACTTGTCTGTCATGTAGCTAGCTTTCAGTATATGGACACATTTGACACATCTTCCATGTAGCTAGAACTCTGTATATGGAAATGTTGCACTACCCTGTCATGTTGCTAGCTTTCTGTACATAGACAAGTTGGACCCATCTGACTTGTAGCTAGAACTTCGTATATGGAAATGTTGCACTAACCTGCCATGTGCTAGCTCTCTGTGTATGGACATTTTGGACTCGTCTGCCATGTAGCTACCTCTCTGTACATGGATATGTTACACTGATCTGTGAAGTAGGTAGATCTCTGTTTATAAACATATTGGACTTGTCTGACATGTTGCTAGCTTTCAGTATAAGGACATGTTGGACTCATCTGCCATGTAGATAGTACCCTGTAAATGGACATGTTGTACTGTTCTTCCATGTAGTTAACTGTCAGTGTATGGACACGTTGGACATATCTGCCAGGTAGCTAGAACTCTGTATATGTAAATGTTGCACTATTTTGTCATGTAGGTTTGTTGTTGTTGTTGTTAATTACCATCTAGTCTGTTCTGACCCATAGCAACCCTGTACAGGTGTAAATCTTTGTGAGAATAGAAACCCTTCTCTTTCTCCCGTGGAGCGGCTGGTAGTTTCGAACCGCTGACCTTAATTTTTGCAGCCCGATTTGTAACCACTATGCTACCAGAGCTCCATAGAGCTATCAGAGCTGTCATGTAGGTAGCTCTCTGTATATACACAAGTTGGAATCATTTGCCTTGTACCTAAATCTCTATATGGAAATGTTTCACTACTTTGCCATGTAGCTAGCTCTCTGTATATGGACTTTTTGGACTCATCTGCCTTGTAGCTAGTAGTCTGTATATGGAAATGTTGCACTACTGTGCGATGTAGCTAGCTCTCTGTATAAGGACATTTTTTATTCATCTGCCATGTAGCTAGCTCTCTGTACATGGATATGTTGGACTGATCTGTCAAGTAGGTAGCTCTCTGTATATGAACATATTGAACTTATCTGCCATGTAGGTAGCTCTCAATATATGGACACCTTGTACACTTCTGCCATGTAGCTAGAACTCAGTATTGGGAAATGTTGCACTATCCTGCAATATAGCTAGCTCTCTGTATATGGACATTTTGGACTTGTCTGCCATGAAGCTAGCTCTCTGTACATGGGTATGTTGGACTGATCTGCCAAGTAGGTAGCTCTCTGTATATGACCATATTGAACTTATCTGCCATGTAGGAAGCTCTCAATATATGGACACCTTGTACACATCTGCCATGTAACTAGAACTCAGTATTGGGAAATGTTGCACTACCCTGCAATGTAGCTAGCTCTCTGTATACAGACATTTTGGACTTGTCTGCCACGTAGCTAGCTCTCTGTACATGGATATGTTGGACTGATCTGCCAAGTAGGTAGCTCTCTGTATATGACCATATTGAACTTATCTGCCATGTAGGTAGCTCTCAATATATGGACACCTTGTACACATCTGCCATGTAGCTAGAACTCAGTTTTGGGAAATGTTGCACTACCCTGCAATGTAGCTAGCTCTCTGTATATGGACATTTTGGACTTGTCTGCCATGTAGCTAGCTCTCTGTACATGGAAATGTTACACTGATTTGTGAAGTAGGTAGCTCTCTGTATATGAACTTACGGGACTTGTCTGCTATGTTGCTTGCTCTTAATATATGGACATGTTAGACTGCTCTGCTATGTAGCTAGCTCTCAGTGTATGGACACGTTGGACACGTTTGCCATGTACCTAGAACTCTGATTATGAAAATGATTTACTACCCTGCCATGTAGCTAGCTCTCTGTATTATGGACATTTTGGACTCATCTGGCATATAGTTAACTCTCAGTACATGGATATGTTGGACTGATCTGCCAAGTAGTTAGCTCTCTTTATAAGAACGTACTGGAATTGTCTTCCATGTAGCTAACTCTCAGTATATAGATACGTAGAAAACATCTGCCATATACGTAGAACTCTGAATATGAACATGTTGGAGTACTCTGCCATGTAGCTAGCTCTCTGTATATAGACTATTTGTACTCATCTGCCTTGAAGCTAGAACCCTGTATATGAAAATGTTGTACTACACTGTCATGTAGCTAACTCTCTGTATATGGACATTTTGGACTCGTCTGCCATGTAGCTAGCTCTCTGTACATGGATATGTTACACTGATCTGCGAAGTAGGTAGCTCTCTGTATATGAACATATGGGACTTGTCTGACATGTAGCTAGCTCTCAGTACATGGTCATGTTGGATTGCTCTGCTATGTAGCCAGCTCTCAGTGTATGGACACGTTGGACACATTTGCTATGTACATACAATTCTGCATATGGCAATGTTGTACTACTCTGTCATGTTGCTAGCTCTCTATATATAGACAAGTTGTACTCATCGGTCTTGTACCTAGAACCCTGTATATTAAAATGATTCACTACCCTGCCATGTAGCTAGCTCTCTCTATATGGACAGTTTGGACTCGTCTGCAATGTGGCTAGGTCTCTGTACATGGATATGTTGGACCGATCAGCCAAGTAGGTAGCTATATGTATATGAACATATTGTACTTGTCTGCCATCTAGCTAGCTTTCAGCATATGGACACGTTGAACACATCTGCCATGTAGCTAGTGCCCTGAATATGTACACGTTGGACTACTCTGTCATGTAGCTAGCTCACATTATATGGACACGTTGGACACATCTGGCATGAAGCTCGAACTCTGTATTTGAAAATGTTGCACTACACTGCCATGTAGTTAGCTCTCTGTATATAGAAAAGTTGGACTCATCTGCCTTGTAGCTAGAATTCTGTATATGGAAATGTTGCACTGCCCTGCCATGAAGTTAGATCTCTCTATATAGACAAGTTGGACTCATCTGTCTTGTAACTACAAATCTGTATATGGAAATGTTACACTACCCTGCCATATCCTAGCTGTCTCTATATGGACATTTTGAAGTTGTCTGCCATGTAGGTA
>NW_006408949.1:901990-916446 GCF_000296735.1 Chrysochloris asiatica
TCTGTCATGTAGCTAGCTCTCTGTGTATAGAAAATTTGTACTCATCTGCCTTTTAGCTAGAAATCTGTATATGGAAATGTTGCACTACCCTGCCATGTAGCTATCTCTCTGTATATGAACATATTGGACTTGTCTGCCATGTATCAAGCTCTCAGTGTATGGACATTTTAGACTCATCAGCCATGTTGCAATCTCTCTCCATATGAGCATGTTGGACTCATCTGCCATGTAGATAGTACCCTGTATATGGACATGCTGGACTGCTTTGCCATGTAGCTACCTCTCAGTGTATGGACACGCTGGACACGTCTGCCATGTACCTAGAACTCTGTATATGGAAATGTTGCACTACTCTGACATGGAGCTAGCTCTCTGTATATGGACGTTTTGGACTCGTCTGCCATGTATCTAGCTCTCTGTGCATGGATATGTTGAACTAATCTGCCAAGTAGGTTGCTCTCTGTATATGAACATATTGGACTTGTCTGCCATATAGCTAGCTCTCAGTATATGGACACGAAGGACACATCTACCATGTAGCTAGAACCCTGTGTATGGAAATGTAGCACTACTGTGCCATGTAGCTAGCTCTCTGTATATAACAATTTGGACTCATCTGATTATTAGCTAGAACTCTCTATATGGAAATGTTGGAATACCCTGCCAAGTAGCTAGCACTCTGTATATGGACATTTTGGACTCGTCTGACATGACGGTAGCTCTCTGTACATGGATATGTTGGGCTGATATGCCAAGTATGGAGCTCTCTGTATATGAACATATTGTACTTGTCTGCCATGTAGCTAGCTCTCAGTATATGGAAAAGTTGGATTCATCTTCCATGTAGTTAGAACTCTGTATATGGAAATTTTACACTACCTGCCATGTAGTTAGCTCTCTGTATATAGACAAGTTGAAGTCTTCTGCCTTGTAGCTAGAGCTCTGTATTTGGAAATGTTGCATTACCCTGACATGTAGCTATCTCCCCGTTTTTGGACATTTTGGACTCGTCTGCCCTGTAGCTAGCTCTGTGTACATGGATATGTTGGACTGATCTGCAAAGTAATTAGCTCTCTATATGTGAACATATTGGACTTGTCTGCCATGTAGATAGCTCTCAGTATATGGACAAAGTGGACTAATCTGCCATGTAGCAAGTACCCTATATATGGACATATTGAAATACTCTGCCATGTAGGTAGCTCTCCGTATATGGACACGTTGGACACATCTGCCATGTTGCGAGAACTCTGTATATGGAAATGTTGCACTACTCTGCCATGTAGCTAGCTCTCTGTGTATGGACATTTTGGCCTCCTCTGACATGACGCCAGCTCTCTGTACATGGATATTTTGGACTGATCTATCAAGTAGGTAGCTCTCTATATATGAACATATTGGACTTGTCTGCCAGGTAGTCAGTTATCAGTATATGGACACATTGGACACATCTACTATGTGGCTAGAACTCTGTATATGGAAATGTTTTACTACACTGCCATGTAGCAATCTCTTTGTATATAGACAAGTTGGACTCATCTGACTTGTAGCTAGAACTCTGTGTATGGAAATGTTGCACTACCCTGCCATGTACCTAGCTCTCTGTACATAGACATGTTGAACTCATCTGAATTGTAGCTAGCCCTCTAAATATACTCATGCTGGACTCATCTGCCATGTAGCTAACTCTCAGTATATGTACACGTTAGACACATCTGCCATATACCTATTACTCTGTATATGGAAATGTTTCACTACCCTGCCATGTAGCTAGCTGTCTGTGTATGGACATTTTGGACTCATCTGCCATGTAGCTAGCTCTCTGTACATGGATATGTTGGACAGATCTGCTAAGAAGTTAGCTCTCTGTTTATGAAAATATTGGACATGTCTGCCATGTAAGTGGCTCTCAGTTTACGGACAAATTGGACACATCTTCCATGTAGCTAGTACCCTGAATACGGACATGTTGGACTACTCTGCTATGTAGCTAGCTCTCAGTATATGGACATGTAGGACACTTATGCCATGTTGCAAGAACTCTGTATATGGAAATGTTGCACTACCCTCCGATGTAATTAGATCTCTGTATATAGACAAGTTGGACTAATCTGCCTTGTAGCTAGAACTCTGTATATGGACATTTTGGACTCATCTAACTTGTAGCTAGCCCTCTAAATATACACATGCTGGACTCATCTGCCTGCAGCTAACTCTCAGTATATGGACACGTTGGACACATCTGCCATATACGTAGAACTCTGTATATGGAAAAGTTTCACTATCCTGCCATGTAGCTAGCTCACTGTATATGGACATTTTGGACTCGTCTGCCATGTAGCTAGCTCTCTGTGCATGGATATGTTGGACTGACCCTCCATGTTTGTAGCTCTATGTATATGAACATATTGGGCTTGTCTGCCATGTAGCTAGTTCTCAATATATGGACGCGTTGGAGACATCTGAACTCTGTATATGGAAATTTTGCACTACGCTGCCATGGAGATAACTCTCTGTTTATGGACAAGTTGGACTCATCTGACTTGTAGCTAGAACTCTGCATATGGAAATGTTGCACTACCCTGCCATGTAGCTAGCTCTCAGTATATGGACATTTTGGACTTGTCTGCCATGTAGCTAGTTCTCTGTACATGGATATGTTGGATTGATCTGACAGGTATATAACTCTCTGTATGTGAACAAATTGGATTTGTCTGCCATCTAGGTAGCTCTCAGTATAAGAAGACAATTGACATCTGCCATGTAACTATAACTAAGTATAGGGAAATGTTGCACTACCCTGCCATGTAGCTAGCTCTCTGTATATTGATATGTTGGACTGATCTGCCAAGTAGGTAACGTTCTGTACATGAACATATTGGACTTGTCTGCCATGTAGCTAGCTCTCATCATATGGACATGCTGGACTAATCTGCCGTATAGCTAGTACCCTGTATATGGACATGTTACACTGATCTGCCATGTAGCTATTTCTCAGTATATGGACACGTTGGACACATCTACCATGTTGCTTGAACTCTGTATATGGAAATGTTGCACTACCCTGCCATGTAGTTAGATCTCTGTATACAGACAAGTTAGACTCATGTGCCTTGTAGCTAGAACTCAGTATATGGAAATGTTGCACTACCTTGCCATGTAGCTAGGTCTCTCTATGTGGATGTCTGCTATGTAATTAGCTCTCTGTACATGGATATGATGGACTGATGTCGGTAGCTCTGTTTATATGAACATATTGGACTTATCTGCCATGTAGTTGGCTCTCAGTATATGGACAAGTTGGACATATCTGCCACGTAGATAGAATCCTGAATATGTACATGTTGGACTACTCTGCCTTGTAGCCAGCTCACAGTATATGTATACGTTGGACACATCTGCCATATAGTTAGAACTCTGAATATGGAAATGTTGCACTACCCTGCCATGAAGTTAGTTCTCTATATATAGACAAGTTGGAGTCATCTGCCTTGTAGCTAGAACTCTGTATATGGAAATGTTGCACTACCCTGCCATGTCGTTAGATCTCTTTATATACACAAGTTGGACTCATCTGCCTTGTAGCTAGAAATCTGTATATGGAAATGTTGCACTACCCTGCAGTGTAGCTAGTTCTCAGTATATGGACGTGTTGGACACATCTGACATACAGCTAGATCTCTGTATATGGAAATGTTGCACTACATTGCCATGTAGATATCTCTCTGTATATAGACAAGTTGGACTCATGTGCCTTATTGCTAGAACTCAGTATATGGAAATGTTGCAATACCCTGCCATGTAGCTAGCTCTCTGTATATAGACAAGTTGGAACCATCTGACTTGTAGCTAGAACTCCATATATGGAAATGTTGCACTAACTTTCCATGTAGCTACCTCCCTATGTATGGACATTTTGGACATGTCTGCCATGTAGCTACCTCTCTGTACATGGATGTGTTACACTGATCTGCGAAGTAGGTATATCTCTGTATATGAACATATTGGACTTGTCTGTCATGTTGCTAGCTCTCAGTATATGGACCCTTGGACACAACTGTCATGTTGCTAAATGTCTGTATATGGAAATGTTACACTACTCTGTCAAGTAACTAGCTCTCTATATATAGACAAGTTGGACCCATCTGACTTGTAGCTTGAACTCTGTATATGGAAATGTTGCACTACTCTGCCATGTAGCTAGCTCTCTGTATATGGACATTTTTGATTCATCTGCCATGCAGCTAGATCTCTGTACATGGATATATTGGACTGATATGACAAGCATGTAGCTCTCTGTATATGAACAAATTGGATTTGTCTGCCATGTAGGTAGTTCTCAGTATATGATGAGCGTTGACACATATGCCATGTAGTTAGAACTCAGTATAGGGAATTGTTGTACTACCCTGCCATGTAGCTAGTTTTCTGTTCATGGACATTTTGGAATCGTCTGCCATGAATCTAGCTCTCTGAACATGGATATATTGGACTGAGCTGCCAAGTAGGTAGCTCTCTGTATATGAACATATTGGACTTGTCGGCCATGTAGGTGACTTTCAGTATATGGACAAGTTGGACACATAAGCCATGTAGCTAGTACACTGAATATGGACATATTGGACTACTCTGCCATGTAGCTATCTCTAAGTAAATGGACACGTTGAACACATTTGCCATGTAGCTAGAACTCTGTATATGGAAATGTTGCACTATACTGACATGTTGTTAGATCTCAATGTATAGACAAGTTGGACTCATCTGTCTTGTAGCTAGAACTCTGTATATGGAAATGTTGCACTACATTGACATGTAGAAAGCTCTTTGCATATAGACAAGTTGGACTCATCTGCCTTATTGCTAAAACTCTGTATATGGAAATGTTGCCCTACCCTTCCTTGTATCTAGCTCTCAGTATATGGTTGTATTGGACACATCTGACATGTAGTTAGAACTCTGTATATAGAAATGTTGCACTATACTGCCATGTAGATAGCTTTCTGTATATAGACAAGTTGGACTCATCTGCCTTATTGGTAGAACCCTGTATATGGAAATGTTGCATTAGCCTGCCTTGTATCTAGCTCTCAGTATATGGACACGTTGGAAACATCTGCCATGTAGCTAGAACTTTGTATATGGAAATGTTGCACTACCCTGCCATGACCTTAGTTCTCTATATATAGACAAATTGGACTCATCTGTCTTGTAGCAAGAAATCTGTATATGGAAACGTTACACTAGCCTGCCATATAGCTAGCTCTCAGTACATGTATATGTTGGACTGATCTGCCAAGAAGGTAGCTCTCTGTATATGAACATATTGGACTTGTCTGCCATGTAGGCAACTCTCAGTATATGGACATGTTGGACTCATCTGCAATGTAGTTAGTACCCTGTATATGGAAATGTAGGGCTGCTCTGTCATGTAGCTAGCTCTCAGTGTATGGACACGTTGGTCACATCTTCCATGTACATAGAACTCTGTATATGGAAAAGTTGCACTACTCTCTGTACATGGACATTTTGGACTCGTCTGCCATGTATCTAGCACTCTGTGAATGGATATATTGGACTAATCTGCCAAGTAGATTGCTCTCTGTATATGAACATATTGGGCTTGTCTGCCATATAGCTAGCTCTCAGTATATGTACACAAAGGAAACATCTGCCATGTAGTTAGACTCCTGTAGATGAAAATGTTGCACTACTCGGCCATGTAGCTAGCTTTCTGTATATAGAAAAGTAGGACTCATCTGACTTGTAGCTGGAACTCTATATATGGAAATGTTGAAATACCCTGCCTTGTAGCTAACTCTCTGTATATGGACATTATGGACTCATCTGACATGTAGGTAGCTCTCAGTATATGGACATGTTGGACTTATCTGCCATGTAGCTAGTACCCTGTTTATGGACATGTTGACGTACTCTGCCATGTACCTAGGTCACAGTATATGGACACATTGGACACATCTGCCATGTTTCTAGAGCTCTGTATATGGAAATGTTGCAATACGCTCCCATGTAGTTAGGTCTCTGTATATAGACAAGTTTGACTCATCTGCCTTGTAGCTAGAACTCTGTATATGGAAATGTTGTACTACGCTGCCATGTAGCTGTGTATGGACTTTGTGGACTCGCCTGCCATGGCACTAGCTCTCTGTACATGGATATGTTGGACTGATCAGTCAAATAGGTAGCTCTCTATATATGAACATATTTGACTTGTCTGCAATGTAGCTAGCTATCAATATATGGACACATAGGACACATCTCCTATGTAGCTAGATTTCTGTATATGGAAATGTTGCAGTACCATGCCATGTAGCTAGCTCTCTGTATATAGACCAGTTGGATTCAACTGCCTTTTAGCTAGAACTCTGTATATGGAAATGTTGCACCATCCTGCCATGTACCTAGCTCTCTGAATATAGACTTGTTGGACTCATCTGCCTTGTAGCTAGCCCTCTAAATATACTCATGCTGAACTTATCTGCCATGTAGCTAACTCTCAGTAAATGGACATGTTGGACAGATCTGCCATATACCTAGAAATCTGTATATGGAAATGTTTCACTACCCTGCCATGTAGCTAGCTCTCTGTATATAGACACTTTGGACTCGTCTGTCATATAGCTAGCTCTCTGTACATGGATATGTTGGACAGATCTGCCAAGTAGTTAGCTCTCTGTATATGAACACACTGGACTTTTCTATCATGTAGCTAGCTCTCAGTATATGGACATGTTGGAAACATCTGACATATAGGTAGAACTCTGAATATGAACATGTTGAAGTACTCTGCCATGTAGCTAGCTCTTTCTATATAGACAATTTGTACTCATCTGACTTGTAGCTATAACTCTGTATAAGGAAATGTTGCACTACCCTTCCATGTAGCTAACTCTCTGTATATGGACATTTTGGACTCACCTGCCATGTAGCTAGCTCTCTGTACATGAATATGTTGGAATGATCTGCCAAGTAGGTAGCTCTCTGTTTTTGGACATATAGGATTTGCCTGCACTCTAGGTGGCTCTCAGTATATGGACAAGTTGAACACTTCTGCCATGTAGCTACTACCCTGAATATGGACATGTTGGACTACTCTGCCATGTAGCTAGCTCTCAGCATATGGACATATTGAAAACATTTGCCATGTAGCTCGAACCCTGTATAGGGAAATGTGGCTCTACCATGCCATTTATATGGACATTTTGGACTCATCTGTCATGTAACTAGCTCTCTTTACATGGATATGTTGGACTTATCTGCCAAGTATGTAGCTCTCTGTATATGAACATATTGGACTTGTCTGCCATGTAGCTAACTCTCAGCATATGAACACTTTGGACTCATCTGCCTTTTTGCTAGAACTCTGTATATGGAAATGATGCACTGCTCTGACATGTAGGTAGCTCTCTGTAAACAGACAAATTGGACCCATCTACCTTCTAGCTAGCTCTCTTATACATGGATATTTTCGACTCATCTGCCATGTCCTAGCTCTCTGTACATGCATATGTTGGACTGATCTGTCAAGTAGGTAGCTAGTACCCTGAATATGGACACGATGGACTACTCTGCCATGTAGCTAGCTCTCAGCATATGGACACATAAGACACATTAGACACATCTTCCATGTAGCTAGAACTCCGTATACAGAAATATTGCACTACTCTGCCATATAGCTAGCTCTCTATATGTACACAAGTTGGACTCATCTGCCTTGTTGCTAGAACTCTGTATATGGAAATGTTGCACTCTCCTGCCATGTGGCTAGCTCTCTATCTAGCCATTTTGGGATTCTCTGTCATGTAGCTAACTCTCTATACATGGATATGTTGGACTGATCTGCCAAGTAGGTTGCTCTCTATATATTCCCATATTGGACTTGTCTGCCCTGTCGGTGGCTCTCAGTATATGGTCACATTGGACAAATCTGCCATGTAGCTAGAACTCTGTATATGGAAATGTTGCAATACTAGGCCATGTAGCTTTCTCACTGTATATGGACACGTTGGACACATTTGCCTTGTAGCTAGAATTCTGTATATGGAAATGTTACACTGCCCTGCCATATAGCTAGCTCTCTGTATATGGACATTTTGCAGTCGTCTGCCATGTAGCTAGCTCTCTGTACATGGATATTTTGGACTGATCTGCCAGGTAGGTAGTTCTCTGTAAATGAACATATTGGACTAGTCTGCCAGGTAAGTGGCTCTCAGTATATGGACACGTTGGAAACATTTGCCACGTATCTAGTACCCTGAATATGTTGGACTTCTCTGCAATGTAGTTAGCCCTCAGTATATGGACACATTGGACACAGCTGCCGTATTGTTAGGTCTCTGTACATGGAAACGTTGTACTACCCTGCCATGTAGTTAGATCTCTGCAAATAGACAAGTTGGACTCATCTGCCTTGTAGGTAGAACTTTGTATATGGAAATGTTGCACTACCATGCCATGTAGCTAGCTCTATGTATATGGACATTTTGGACTCATCTGCCATGTAACTAACTCTCTGTACATGGATATATTGGACTAATCAGCCAAGTAGGTTGCTCTCTGTATATGAACATACTGGACATGTCTGCCATGTAGCTAACTCTCACTGTAAGGAAACATTGGAAACATCTGCCCTATAGGAAGAACTCTGAATATGGACATGTTGGAGTATTCTGTCATGTAGCTAGCTCTCTGTGTATAGAAAATTTGTACTCATCTGCCTTTTAGCTAGAAATCTGTATATGGAAATGTTGCACTACCCTGCCATGTAACTAACTCTCTGTATATGAACATATTGGACTTGTCTGCCATGAAGCTAGCTCTCAGTATATGGACATTTTAGACTCATCAGCCATGTTGCAATCTCTCTCTGTATAAGCATGTTGGACTCATCTGCCATGTAGATAGTACCCTGTATATGGACATGCTGGACTGCTCTGCCATGTAGCTACCTTTCAGTGTATGGACACGCTGGACACATCTGCCATGTACCTAGAACTCTGTATATGGAAATCTTGCTCTACCCTGCCAAGTAGCTAGCTCTATCTATATGGACGTTTTGGACTCATCTGCCATGTATCTAGCTCTCTGTGCATGGATATGTTGAACTAATCTGCCAAGTAGGCTGCTCTCTGTATATGAACATATTGGACTTGTCTGCCATATAGCTAGCTCTCAGTATAAGGACATGAAGGACATATCTACCATGTAGCTAGAACCCTTTGTATGGAAATGTAGCACTACTCTGCCATGTAGGTAGCTCTCTGTATATAACAAGTTGGACTCATCTGACTTTTAGCTAAAACTCTCTCTATGGAAATGTTGGAATACCCTGCCACGTGGCTAGCACTCTGTATATGGACATTTTGGACTCGTCTGACATGATGGTAGCTCTCTGTACATGGATATGTTGGGCTGATATGCCAAGTATGGAGCTCTCTGTATATGAACATATTGTACTTGTCTGCCATGTAGCTAGCTCTCAGTATATGGAAAAGTTGGACTCATCTCCCATGTAGCTAGAACTCTATATATGGAAATGTTGCACTACCCTGCTATGTAGTTAGCTCTCTGTGTATAGACAAGATGCAGTCTTCTGCCTTGTAGCTAGAACTCTGTATTTGGAAATGATGCATTACCCTGCCATGTAGCTATCTCTCCATTTTTGGACATTTTGGACTCGTCTGCCCTGTAGCTAGCTCTATGTACATGGATATATTGGACTGTTCTATGAAGTAGGTAGCTCTCTATATATGAACATATTGGACTTGTCTGCCAGGTAGCTAGTTATCAGTATATGGACACATTGGACACATCTCCCATGTAGCTAGAACACTGAATTTGGAAATGTTTTACTACGCTGCCATGTTGTTAGCTCTTTGTATATAGACAAGTTGGACTCATCTGGCTTGTAGCTAGAACTCTGTATATGGAAATGTTGCACTACCCTGCCATGTACCTAGCTCTCTGTACATAGACATGTTGGACTCATCTGACTTTTAGCTAGCCCTCTAAATATACACATGCTGCACTCATCTGCCATGTAGCTAACTCTCAGTATATGGACACGTTGGACACATCTGCCATATACCTATTACTCTGTATATGGAAATGTTTCACTACCCTGCCATGTAGCTAGCTCTCTGTATGTGGACATTTTGGACTTGTCTGCCATGTAGCTAGCTCTCTGTACACGGATATGTTGGGCAGATCTGCCAAGAAGCTAGCTCTCTGTATATGAAAATATCAGACTTGTCTGCCATGTAAGTGACTCTCAGTTTACGGACAAGTTGGACACATCTGCCATGTAGCTAGTACCCTGAATACGGAAATGTTGGACTACTCTGCCATGCAGCTAGCTCTCAGTATATGGACACGTTGGACACTTATGCCATGTTGCAAGAACTCTGTATATGGAAATGTTGCACTACCCTCCGATGTAATTAGATCTCTGTATATAGACATGATGGACTCATCTGACTTGTATCTAGCCCTCTAAATATACACATGCTGGACTCATCTACCTGTAGCTAACTCTCAGTATATGGACACGTTGGACACATCTGCCATATACATAGAACTCTGTATATGGAAAAGTTTCACTACCCTGCCATGTAGCCAGCTCTCTGTATATGGACATTTTGGACTCGTCTGCCATGTAGCTAGCTCTCTGTACATAGATATGTTGGACCGATCCGCCAAGTGTGTAGCTCTCTGTATATGAACATATTGGGCTTGTCTGCCATGTAAGTAGCTCTCAGTATATGGATGTGTTGAACACATCTGAACTCTGTATATGGAAATTTTGCACTACTCTGCCATGAAGATAACTGTCTATTTATAGATAAATTGGACTCATTTGACTTGTAGCTAGAACTCTGAAAATGGAAATGTTGCACTACCCTGCCATATAGCTAGCTCTCTGTATATGGACATTTTGGACTTGTCTGCTATGTACCTAGTTCTCTACATGGATATGTTGGACTGATCTAACAGGTATGTAACTCTCTGTATGTGAACAAATTGGATATGTCTGCCATGTAGGTAGCTCTCAGTATATGAAGACCATTGACACATCTGCCATGTAGCTATAACTAAATATAGGGAAATGTTGCACTTCCCTGCCATGTAGCTAGCTCCCTGTTTATGGACATTTTAGACTAGTCTGCCATGTAAGTCTGCCATGTAGCTAGCTCTGTTTATTGATATGTTGGACTGATCTGCCAAGTAGGTAACGTTCTGTACATGAACATATTGGACTTGTCTGCCATGTAGCTAGCTCTCAGTATGTGGACATGCTGGACTAATTGGCCATATAGCTAATACCCTGTATATGGACATGTTACACTGATCTGCCATGGAGCTATCTCTCAGTATATGGACATGTTGGACCCATCTGCCATGTTGCTTGAACTCTGTATATGGAAATGTTGCACTACCCTGCCATGTAGTTAGATCTCTGTATATAGACAAGTTAGACTCTTGTGTCTTGTAGCTAGAACTCAGTATATGGAAATGTTGCACAACCTTGCCATGTAGCTAGCTCTCTCTATATGGACATTTTGAAAGTGTCTGCCATGTAACTAGCTCTCTGTACATGGATATGATGGACTGATCTGCCAAGTTGGTAGCTCTGTTTATATGAACATATTGGACTTGTCTACCGTGTAGGTGGCTCTCAGTAAATGGATAAGTTGGACATATCTGTCACGTAGCTAGAATCCTGAATATGTACATATTGGACAACTCTGTCTTGTAGCTAGCTCGCAGTATATGTATACGTTGGACACATATGCCATACAGCTAGAACTCTGAATATGGAAATGTTGCAATACCCTGCCATGAAGTTAGTTCTCTATATATAGACAAATTGGAGTCATCTGCCTTGTAGCTAAAAATCTGTATATGGAAATGTTACACTGCACTACCATATATCTAGCTCTCTGTATATGGACATTTTGGACTTGTCTGCCATGTAGCTAGCTCTCTGTACATGGATATGTTCGACTGATCTGCCAAGAAGGTAGCTCTCTATATATAAACATAATGGATTTGTCTGCCATGTAGCTATCTCTCAGTATATGTACATTTTGGACTCATCTGCCATGTATATAGTACCCTGTATCCGGAAATGTTGGACTACTCTGCCATGTAGCTAGCTCTAAGTGTGTTGACACGTTGGACACATCTTTCATGTACCTAGAACTCTGTATCTGGAAATGTTGCACTACTCTGCCATGTAGGTAGCTTTCTGTATAGAGACAATTTGGACTCATCTAACTTGTAGCTAGAAGTCTGTATATGGAAATGTTGCACTACCCTACCATGGAGCTAGCTCTCTGTAAATGGACATTTTAGACTCCTTTGCTGTGTAGCTAGCTCTCTGTATATGGATCTGTTGGACTGATCTGCCAAATAGGTAACATTCTGTATATGAACATATTGGACTTGTCTGCTATGTAGCTTGCTCTCAGTATATGGATGTGTTGGACTAATCTGCCATGTAGCTAGTACCCTGTATATGGACATGTTGCACTGTTCTGCCATGTAGTTAGCTCTCAGTAAATGGACACATTAGACACATCTGCCATGTTGCTAGAATTCTGTATATGGAAATGTTGCACTACCCTACCATGAAGCTAGTTCTCTATATATAGAAAAGTTGGAGTCATCTGCCTTGTAGCTAGAAATCTGTATAGGGAAATGTTACACTACCCTGCCATGTATGTAGCTCTCTGTATACGGACATTTTTGACTTGTCTGCCATGTAGCTAGCTCTCTGTACATGAATATGTTGGACTGATCTGCCAAGAAGGTAGCTTTCTGTATATGAACATATTGGACTTGTCTGCCATGTAGCTAGCTTTCAGTATATGGACATGTTGGACTCATCTGACATATAGATAGTATCCTGTATATGGACATGTTGCACTGATCTGCCATGTAGCTAGCTCTAATTATATGGACACGTTGGATACATCCTCCATGTACTTAGAACTCTGTATATGGAAATGTTGCACTGCTCTGCCATGTAGCTAGCTCTCTGTATAGAGACAATTTGGACTAATCTAAGTTGTAGCTGGAACTCTGTATTTGGAAATGTTGCACTTCCCTGCCATGTAGCTAGCTCTCTGTACATAGATATGTTGGATTGAACTGATAATAGGTAGCTCTCTGTATATGAACATATTGGACTTGTCTGCCATGTAGCTAGCTCTCAGTATATGGACATGTTGGACTCATCTGCCAGGTAGCGAGTACCCTGTATATGGACATGTTGTACTTCTCTGCCATGTAGCAAGCACTCAGTTTATGGACACGTTGGACGCATCTGCCATGTAGCTAGAACTCTGTATATGGAAATGTTGCACTACTCTGCCATGTAGCTAACTCTCTGTATTTAGAAAAGTTGGACTCATGTGACATGTAGCTAGTACCCTGTATAAGGACTAGGTAGACTACTCTGCCGTGCACCTAGCTCTCAGTAAATGGACACGTCGTACACATCTGCCATGTAGCTAGAACTCTGTATATGGAAATGTTGCACTACTCTGCCATGTAGCTAACTCTCTGTATTTAGAAAAGTTGGACTCATGTGACATGTAGCTAGTACCCTGTATAAGGACTAGGTAGACTACTCTGCCGTGCACCTAGCTCTCAGTAAATGGACACGTCGTACACATCTGCCATGTAGCTAGAACTCAGAATATGGACATTTTGAACTCATCTGACATGTCGCCAGCTCTCTGTGCATGGATATTGTGGACTGATCTGCCATGTAAGTAGCTCTCTGTATATGGACACATTGGACACATCTGCCATGTAGCTTGAACTCTATATGAACATATTGGTATTGTCTGCCATGTAGCTAGCTCTCAGTATATAGACAAGTTGGACTCTTCTGCCTTGTAGCTAGAATTCTGTATATGATAATGGTGCCCTACCCTACCATATAGCTAACTCTCTGCATAGGAACATATTGGACTTGGCTGCAATGTAGCTAGTTCTCAGTATATCAACATGTTGGACTCATATTCCATGTAGCTAGTATCCTATATATGGACATGTTAGACTTCTCTGCCATGTAGCTTGATTTCAGTGTATGGAAACACTGGACATATCTGCTATATAGCTAGAACTCTGAATATGGAAATAGTGCACTACTCTGCCATGTAGCAAGGTCTCTGTATATACACAAGTTGGACTCACCTTACTCCGAGCTTGAACTCTGTATATGCAAATGTTGCACTACCCTTCCAAGTAGCTAGCTCTCTGTATATGGACATTTAGGACTCATCTACCACATAGCTAGATCTGTGTACATTGTTATTTTGGAATGATCTGCCATGTAGGTAGCTCTCAGAGTATGGACACGTTGGACACATCTGCCATGTAGCTAGAACTCTGTATATGGAAATGTTGCACTACTCTGCCATGTAGCT
>NW_006408949.1:916546-918871 GCF_000296735.1 Chrysochloris asiatica
TCTGCCATGTAGCTAGCTCTCTGTACATGGATATGTTGGACTGATATATCAAGTAGGTAGCTCTCTGTATATGAACATATTTGGACTCATCTACCTTGTAGATAGCGCTCAGTATATGGACATATTGGACTCATCTGCCAGGTAGCTAGTACCCTGTATATAGAAATGTTGCACTACTCTGCCATGTAGCTAGCTCTCTGTATACAGGCAAGTTGGACTCATATGCCTGGTAGCTAGAATTCTGTATATGGAAATGTTGCACTACCCTGCCATATCACTGTCTCTCTGTATATGAACATATCGATCTTGGTTGCCATGTAACTAATTCTCAGTATATGGATATGTTGGACTCTTAGGCAATGTAGCTTGCTCTCAGTGTATGGACACGTTGGACACATCTGCCATGTAGCTAGAACTCTGAATATGGACATTTTGGACTACTCTGACATTTTGCTAGCTCTCTGTGCATGGATATTGTGGACTGATCTGCCGTGTAAATAGCTCTCAGTATATGGCCCCATTGGACACATCTGCCATGTAGCTCAAACTCTGTATATGTAAATGTAGCTCTACTCTGCCATGTAGCTAGCTCTCAGTATGTGGACACAGGAGACACAAATGCCATTTAGCTAAAGACTATATATGGAAATATTGTACTACCCTAGCAATGTAGCTACCTCTATGTATATGTACAAGTTGGACTCATCTGCCTTGTAGCTAGTACTCTGTATATGGAAAAGTAACACTACCCTTCCATTTAGCTAGCTTTCTGTATATGGACATTTTGGAATCATCTGTACATGGATATGTTGGAATGATCTGCCAAGTATGTAGCTCTCTGTATATAAACATATTGGACTTGTTTACAATGTAGCTAGCTCTCAGTATATGGACATTTTGGACACATTTGCCATGAAGCTAAAGTCTGTATATGGAAAATTTGCACTTCCCTGCCATGTAGCTAGCTCTCTATATAGGCAAGTTCGACACATCAGCCTTGTAGCTAGTACTCTTTATATGGAAATGTTGCACTCCCCTTCCATGTAGCTAGCTCTCTGTAAATGGACATTTTGGACTTGTCTGTTATGTAGCTAGCTCTCTGTACGTGAATATGTTGGAGTGATCTGCCAAGTAGGTAGTTATCAGTATATGAACACATTGGATGTGTCTGCCATGTAGCTACCTCTCAGTATGGACATGTTGGACTCATCTGCCATGTAGCTAGTACTCTGTACATGGACATCTTGGACTACTCTGCCATGTAGCTAGCTCTCTGTATATATACAAGTTGGACTCATCTACATTGTAGCTAGTACTCTGTATATGTAGCAAGCTCTCTGAATATACGTAGCTAGCTCTCTTAAAAAGGACATTTTGGATTCGTCTGTCATGTAGCTAGCTCTCAGTATATGGACAAATTGGACACATCTGCCCTGTAGCTAGAACTCTGGTTATGGAAATCTTGCACTACACTGCCATGTAGCTAGCTCTCTGTATATGAATATGTTGGACTTGTGTGTCATGGAGCTAGCTCTCAGTATATGGACACGTGAGTCTCATCTGCCATGTAGCTAGTATCCTGCGTATAGACATGTAGGACTACTCTGTCATGTAGCTAACTCTCAGTATATGGACATTTTGGACTCATCTGCCATGTAGATAGAACTGTGTATATGGAAATGATGCACTGATCTGCTATGTAGGTAGCTTACATTATATGGACATGTTGGACTTATGTGCCATATAGCTAGAACTCTGAATTTGGAAATGTTGCATTACCCTGCCATGTAGCTACATCTCTGTTTATAGACAATTTTTACTCATCTGCCTTGTAGCTAGCTCTCTGTAAATGGATATGTTGGACTGATCTGCCAAGTAGTCAGCTCTCTATATATGCACATATAGGAATTGTCTAACATGTAGCTAGCTCTCAGTATATAGACAAGTTGATTCATCTGTCTTGTAGCTAGAATTCTGTATATGGAAATGTTGCACTATCCTGCCCTATATCTATCCCTCTGTATATGAACATATTGGACTTGGCTGCCATGTAGCTAGTTCTCAGTATATGGACATGTTGGACTCATCTGCCATGTTGCTTGCTCTCAGTGTATGGACACATTTTACATATCTCTCATATGGACTCTGTCATATTGGACATATCTGTCATATGGACATATCTGTCATATTGACTCTCTGCATATGGACATTTAGGAATCATCTGCCATGTAGCTAGCCCTGTGAACATTGTGATTTTGGAATAATCTGACATGTAGGTAGCTCTCAGTGTACGGACACGTTGGACACATCTGCCATGTAGCTAGA
>NW_006408949.1:918971-924249 GCF_000296735.1 Chrysochloris asiatica
GACACGTTGGACACATCTGCCATGTAGCTAGAACTCTGTATATGGAAATGTTGCACTACTCTGCCATGTAGCTAACTCTCTCTATATGGATATTTTGTACTCGTCTGCCATGTAGCTAGCTCTGTGTACATGGATATGTTGGACTGATCTGCCATGTAGGTACCACTCTGTATATGACCATATTGGACTTGTCTGCCATGTAGCTAGCTCTCAGTATATGGACATGTTAGACTGCTCTGCCATGTAGCTAGCTCTCAAGGTATGGACACGTTAGACACATCTGCCATGTAGCTGGAACTCTGTATATGGACTACCCTGCCATGTAGCTAGGTCTCTGTATATGGACAATTTGGACTCGTCAGGAATGACGCTAGCTCTCTGTACATGGATAAGATGAACTGATATGTTAAGTAGGTAGCTCTCTCTATATGAACATATTGGACTTGTCTGTCATGTAGCTAGCTCTCAGTATATGGACATGTTGGACACTTTTGCCATGTAGCTGGAACTCTGTATATGGAAATGTTGGACTGCTCTATTTTGTATCTATATCTCAATGTATGGACAAGTAGGACACATCTGCCTTGTAGCTGGAACTCTGTTTATGGACATGTTGCACTACCCTTCCATGTAGCTAGCTCTCTGTATATAGACTAGTGGGACTCATCTGCCTTGTAGCTAGAACTCTGTATATTGAAATGTTGCACTACCCTGCCATGTAACTAGATCTCTGCATATATACAGTTTGGATTCATCTGCCTTGTAGCTATAACTCTGTATATGGAAATCTTGCACTACACTGCCATGTAGCTAGCTCTCTGTACACAGAAAAGTTCAAGTCTTCGTCCTTGTAGCTACAACTCTGTAAATGGAAATGTTGCACTACCCTGCCATGTAGCTATCTCTCTGTAAGTAGTCATTTTGGACTCGTCTGCTATGTAGCTAGCTATCTGTACATGGATATGTTGGACTTACCTGCCAAGAAGGTAGCTCTCTGTATATGAACATATTGGATTGTCTGCCTTGTAGGTGGCTCTCAGTATATGAACATGTTGGACTCATCTGCCTTGTAGCTAGTACACTGCATATGGACATGTTGGACTACTCTGTCATGTAGCTAGCTCTCAGTATATGGACACTTTGGACACGTCTGCCATGTAGCTAGATCTCTGTATATGGTAATGTTGCACTACCCTGCCATGTCGCTAGCTCTCAGTGTATGGACACGTTGGACACATCAGCCATGTAGCTAGAAGTCTGTATATGGAAAAGATGCCATGTAGCTTGCTCTCTGTATATGAACATATTGGACTGCTCTGCCATGTACCTAGCTCTCAGTATACGAACACTTTGGAGTCATCTGCCATGTAGCTTGAACTCTGTATATGGACATTTTGGACTTGTATGACATGTTGCTAGCTCTCTGTGAATGGATATTTTGGACTTATCTGCCATGTAGTTAGCTCTGAATATATGTACAGGTTGGACTCATCTGCCATGTAGCTAGAACTTTGTATATGGAAATGTTGTTATTCTGCCATGTAGCTAGATCTGCCAAGTATTTAGCTCTGGGTACACGAACATATTGGACTTGTCTGCCATGTAGATCGCTCTCAGTATGAACACCATTGACACATCTGCCATGTATCTAGAACTCAGTATTAGGAAATCTTGCACTACCCTGCCATGTAGCTAGCTCTCTGTATATGGACATTTTGGACTATTCTGCCATGTAGCTAGTACCCTGTACATGGACATGTTGAACTACTCAGCCATGTAAATAGCTCTCAGTATATGGACACGTTGGACACATCTGTCATGTAGCTAGACCTCTGTATATGGAAATGTTGCACTACTCTGACATGTATCTAACTCTCGGTATATAGACAAGTTGGACAAATCTACTTTGTAGCTAGAGCTCTGTATATGGAAATGTTGCACTACCCTGCCATGTAGCTAACTCTCTGTATATGGACATTTTGAATTTGATTGTCATGTAGCTACCTCTCTGTACATGGATATGTTGAACTGATCAGCCAAGAAGGTAGCTCTCTGAATATGAACATATTGGACTTGTCTGCCATGTAAGTGGCTCTTAGTATATGAACAAGTTGGACACATCTGCCATGTAGCTAGTACCCTGAATATGGACATGTTGGACTACTCTGTCATGTAGCTAGCTCTCAGTATCTGGACACTTTGGACACATCTGCCATGTAGGTAGAATTCTGTACATGGAAATGTTGAAGTACCCTGCCAGGTTGTTACATCTCTATATATAGACAGGTTGGACTCATCTGCCTTGTAGCTAGAAATCTGTATATGGAAATGTTGCTCTACCCTGCCCTGTAGCTAGTTCTCTGTATATGGACATTATGGACTGGTCTTCCATGTAGCTAGCTCTCTGTACAAGGATATGTTGGACTGATCAGCCAGGTATGTAGCTCTCTGTATATGAACATATTGGACTTGTCTGCCATGAAGCTATGTCTCATTATATGAACATGTTGGACTCATCTGCCATGTAGCTAGTGCCCTGCATATGGACTTGTTTGACTACTCTGTCATGCAGCTAGCTCTCAGTATATGGACAAGTTGGAAACATCTGCCATGTAGCTAGAACTCTGTATATGGTAATGTTGCACTACCCTACCATTTAGCTAGCTCTCAGTATATGGACACGTTGGACACAACTGCCAGATAGTTAGAACTCTGTATACGGAAACATTGCACTACACTGCCATGAAGCTAGCTCTCTGTAGATGAAGAAATTGGACTTGTCTGCCATGTAGCTAATTCTCAATATATGCACATATTGGACTCCTCGTCCATGTAGCTAGTACCCTGTATATGGACATGCTGGACTTCTCTGCCATGTAGCTAGCTCTCAATATACGAACCTTTGGACTCATCTGCCTTGTAGCTGGAACTCTGTATATGGAAATGTTGCACTACTCTGCCATGTAGCTAGCAATCTGTATATAGACAAGTTGAACTCATCTGTCTTATAATTATAAATCTGTATATGGAAATGTTGCTCTACTCTGCCATGTGGTTAATTTTCTGTATATAGACATTTTGGAATCATATGCCATGTAGCTAGCTGTTTGAACATGGATATGTTGGACTGATCTGCCAAGTATGTAACTTGTATATGAACATATTGGACTTGTCTATCATGTAGCTAGCTCTCTGTATATGGACATTTTGGACTCGTCTGCCATGTAGCTGGGACTCTTTACATGGATATTTTGGACTGAGCTGCCCTGTAGGTACCTCTCAGTATATTTACACGTTTGACACATCTGCCCTGAATCTAGAACTCTGTATATGGAAATGTTGCACTACTCTGCCTTGTAGTTCTCTGTATATAGGCAAGACGGACACATCTGCCTTGAGCTACAACATTGTATATGGAAATGTTGCACTACACTGCCATGTACCTACCTCTCTGTACAGTCACATTTTGGAATCATTTGCCTTGTAGCTAGAAATCTGTATATGGAAATATTGCACTACCATACCATGTAGCTATGTCTCTGTATATGGTCATTTTGGACTTGCCTGCCATGTAGCTAGCTATCTGTACATGGATATGTTGGATTGATCTGCCAAGTAGTTAGCTCTCTGTATATGAACTTATTGGTCTTGTCTGCCATGTAGCTAGTTCTCAGTATATAGACAAGTTGGACTCATCTACCTTGTAGCTAGAACTCTGTTTTGGAAATGTTGCACTACCTTTCCATGTAGCTAGCTTCCTGTATATGAACATATTGGATTTGTTTGCTATGTAGCCAGCTCTCAGTATATGGACATGTTGGACTCAGCTGCCATGTAGATAGTACCCTATATATGGACATGTTGCAGTACTCTGCCATGTATCTAGCTCACAGTATGTGACTACTTTGGACTGATCTGCCATGTAGATTGAACTCTGTATATGGAAATCATTCACTACTCTGCCATGTAGCTAGATCTCTGTATATGGACATTTTGGACACATCTGCCATGTAGCTAAAACTCAGTATATGGAAATGTTGAACTATACTGCCATATAGCTATCCCTCTGTATGTGAACATATTGAACTTGCCTGCCATGTAGCTCCCTCTCAGTATATGGACATGTTCAACTCATATGCCATGTGGCTAGTATCCTGTATATGGACATGTTGCACTATCCTGCCATGCAGCTAGCTCTCTGTACATAAACTTGTTGAACTCATCTGCCTTGTAGCTAGAACACTGTATATGAAAATGTTGCACTATATGGACACATTGAACACATCTGAAATGTAGCTAAAACTCTGTAAATGGAAATGTTGCACTACTCTGCCTTGTAGCTAGCTCTGTGTATATATACAAGACGGACTCATCTGCTTTGAGCAACAACATTGTATATGGAAATGTTGCACTACCCTGCCATGTACCTACCTCTCTGTATAGGCACATTTTGGAATCATCTGTCTCGTAGCTAGAACTCTGTATATGGAATTGTTGCACTACCATGCCATGTAGCTATGTCTCTGTTTATGGACATTTTGGACTTGCCTTCCATGTAGCTAGCTATCTGTATGTGCATATGTTGGATTTATCTGCCAAGTAGGTAGCTCTCTGTATATGAACATACTGGACATGTCTGCCATGTAGCTAGTTCTCAGTATATAGACAAGTTGGACTCATATGCCTTGTAGATAGAACTCTGTTTTGGAAATGTTGCACTACCTTGCCATGCAGCTAGCTTCCTGTATGTCAACATATTGGATTTGTTTGCCATGTAGCTAGCTCTAAGTATATGGACATGTTGGACTCATCTGCCATGTACCTAGTACCCTTTATATGGACATGTTGCAGTACTCTGCCATGTAGCTAGATCACAGTAAGTGACTACTTTGGACTCATCTGCCATGTAGCTTGAACTCTGTATATGGAAATGATTCACTACTCTACCATGTAGCTAGCTCTCTGTATATAGCCAAGTTGGACTCATCTCTTTATTAGCTAGTACCCTGTATATGGACATATTGTTCCACTCTGTCATGTAGCGAGATCTCTGTATATGGACATTTTGGACACATCTGTCATGTAGCTAAAACTCTGTATATGGAAATGTTGCACTACGCTGCCATGAAGCTAGCCCTCTCTATGTGAACATATTGGACTTGTCTGCCATGTAGCTAGCTCTCAGTATATGGACATGTTCGACTCATATACCATGTATCTAGTATCCTGTATATGGACATGTTGCACTATCCTGCCATGTAGCTAGCTCTCTGTACAT
>NW_006408949.1:924349-926104 GCF_000296735.1 Chrysochloris asiatica
AGCTCTCTGTACATAGACTTGTTGAACTCATCTGCCTTGTAGCTAGAACTCTGTATATGGAAATGTTGCACTACCCTGCCATGTGGCTAGCCCTCTGTATGTGGATATTTTGGACTCAACTGCCATGTAGCTAGCTTTCTGTATATGGATATGTTGGACTGATCTGCCAAGCAGGTAGCTCTCTGTATATGAACATATTGGACTTGTCTGCCATGTAGCTACCTCTCAGTATATAGACAAATTGGACTCATCTTCCTTGTAGCTAGAACTCTGTTTTGGAAATGTTGCAGGACCTTGCCATGTAGCTAGCTCTCAATATATGGACACATTGGACACATCTGAAATGTAGCTAAAACTCTTCATATGGAAATGTTGCCCTACTTTGCCATGTAGCTAGCTCTCTGTATATATACAAGTTGGAATCATCTGCCTTATAGCTAGACCTCTATATATGGAAATATTGCACTACCCTGCCATGTGGGTAGCTCTCTGTATATGAACACCTTTGACGCATCTGCGATGTAGCTACATCTGAATATATGGAAATGTTGCACTACCCTGCCATGTATCTAGTTCTCAATACATGGTCATTTTGAACTTGTCTGCCATGTAGATACCTCTCTGTACGTGGTTATGTTGGACTGATCTGCCAAGAAGATAACTCTCTGAATATAAACATACTGGACTTGTCTGCCATGTAGGTGGCTGTCAAAATATGGACAAGTTGGACACATCTGCCATGTAGCTTGTACCCTGAATATGGACATGTTCGACTACTCTGCCATGTAGGTAGCTCTAAGTATATGGCACATTGGACACATCTGCCATATAGCTAGAATTCTGTACATGGAAATGTTGCACGACCCTGCCAGATAGTTAGAGCTCTATATATAGACAGGTTGGGATTATCTTGTAGCTAGAAATCTGTATATGGAAATGTTGCACTACCCTTCCTTGTACCTAGCTCTCTGTATATGGACATTTTGGACTCGTCTTCCATGTTGCCAGCTCTCTTTCCATGGATATGTTGGACGGATCTTCCAAGTAAGTAGCTCTCTTACATGAACATATTGGACTTGTCTACCATGTAGATGGATCTCAGTATATGGACACGTTGGACATATCTGCCATGCAGCTAGTACCCTGAATAAGGACATGTTGGACTCATCTGCCACATAGCTAGTAACCTGTATATGGACATGTTGGACTCGTCTGCCATGTAGCTAGCTCTCTGTATAGGGACATTTTGAACTCATCTGCTATTTAGATAGTACCCTGTATATGGACATGTTGGACTACTCTTCCAAATAGGTAGTTTTCAGTATATGGACAAGTTGGTCACATCTGCCCTGTATATAGAACTCTGTATATGGAAATGTTGCACTACACTGCCATGTAGTATGCTTTCTGTATATGGACAGTTTGGAATCATCTACCATGAATCTAGCTCTCAGTATATGCATATGTTGGACTGATCTGTCAAGTAGTTAGCTGTCTGTATATGAATATATTGGACTTGTCTGCCCTGTTGGTGGCTCTCAGTATATGGACACTTTGGACACATCTGCCATGTAGCTACGACTTGAATATGGATATGTTGGACTACACTGCCAGGTAACTAGCTCTCAGTATATGGACATTTTGGACACATCTGCCATGTACCTAGAACTCTGTATAAGGAAATGTTGCACTACTCTGCCATGTAGCTAGCTCTCTGTATATAGACATGTTGGACTCATCTGCCTTGTAGCTAGA
>NW_006408949.1:926254-927447 GCF_000296735.1 Chrysochloris asiatica
TGGACTACTCTGCCATGTAACTTGCTCTCAGTATATGGACACGTTGGACACATCTGCCATGTAGCTAGAACTCTGTATATGGAAATGTTGCACTACCCTGACATGTATTCAGATCTCTATATATAGACAAGTTGGACTCATTTGTCTTGTAGCTAGAAATCTGTTTATGGAAATGTTGAACTACACTGCCATGTAGCTAGCTTTCTGTATATGGATAATTTGGACTAATTTGCCTTGTAACTAGCTCTCTGTATACGGATACGTTGGACTGATTCGCCAAGGAAGTAGGTCTCTGTATAAGAACACATTGCACTTGTCTGACATATAGCCAGCTTTCATTGTATGGTCACGTTGGACGAATCTGCCATGTAGATAGAACTCTGTATATGGAAATGTTTCACTACTCTGCCATGTAGCTAACTCTCTGTATATAAACAAGTTGGACTCATCTGCCTCATAGCTAGAGCTCTGTATATGGAAATGTTGCACTACCCTGACAAGTGGCTAGCTCTCTGTATATGGAAATTTTGGACTCATCTGCCATGTAGCTAGCTCTCTGTACATGGATATGTTGAACTGATCTACCAAGTAGGTAGCTCTCTCTATATGAACATATTGGACTTTTCTGCCCTCTAGGAGGCTCTCAGTAAATGGACACGTTAGACACATCTGCCATGTAGCTACTACCCTGAATATTGACATGTTGCACCACTCTGCCATGTAGCTAGCTCTCAGTATATGGACACATTGGACATATATGTCATGTAGCTAGAACTCTGTATATGAAAATGTTGCACTGCTCTGTCACGTAGGTAAATCTCTGTATATAAAAAAGTTGGACTCATCTGCCTCATAGCTAGAACTCTGTATATGGAAATGTTGCACTACCCTGCCAAGTGGCTAGCTCTCTCTATGTGGACATTTTGGACTAGTCTGCCATGTAGCTAGCTCTCTGTATTGGGACATTTTGGATTTGTCTGCCATGTAGCTACCTCTCTGTACATAGGTATGTTGGACACATCTGACAAGTATTTCGCTCTTTGTATATGAACATATTGGATATTTCAGCCATGTAGCTAGCTCCCAGTATATGGACACGTTGGACTCATCTGCCATGAAGCTAGAACTCTGTATATGCAAGTGTTGCACTACTCTGCCATGTAGCTAGCTCTCTGTATATAGACAAGTTGGAC
>NW_006408949.1:927807-930181 GCF_000296735.1 Chrysochloris asiatica
TAGAAAGCCTCATCTTTCTCCCACGGAGCGTCTGGTAGTTTCGAACCGCTGACCTTAAGGTTCGCAGCCCGATTCGTAACCACTACGGTAGCTCTCTGCATATGAACATATTGGATTTGTCTGCCATGTAGATAGCTCTCAGTATATGAACACCGTTGACACATCTGCTATTTAGCTAGTACTCAGTATAAGGAAATGTTGCACTACATTGCCATGTAGCTAGCTCTCTGTATATGGACATTTTGGAATCATCTGCCAAGAATCTAGCTCTCAGTATATGGATATGTTGGACTGATCTGCCAAGTGGTTAACTCTCTTTATATGAACATATTGTACTTGTCTGCCATGTAGATTACTGTATGCATATGGACATGTTGGACACAGCTGCCATGTTACTAGCTCTCAGTATATGGACACATTGGACACATCTGCCATGCATCTAGAACTCTGTATATGGAAATGTAGAATTTCCCTGCCCTGTATTTAGATCTCCATATATAGACAAGTTGGACTTATCTGCCTTGTAGCAAGAAATCTGTATATGCAAATTTTGCACTACTCTGTCATGTTTCTAGCTCTCTGTATAGGGACATTTTGGACTCATCTATCATGTAGCTAGCTCTCTGTACATGGACATGTTGGACTGAACTGACAAGAATGTAGCTCTCTGTATATGAACATATTGGATTTGTCTGCCATGTAGGTAGCTCTCTGTATATGAACATATTGGACTTTTCTGGCTTTGGGGTGACTCTCAGTGTACGGACAAGTTGGACACATCTGCATTGTAGCTAGAACTCTGTAAATGGAAGTGTTGCACTACTCTGCCATGTAGCTAGCTCTCTGTATATAAACAACTTGGACCCATCTGCGTTGAAGCTAGAACTCTGTATATGGAAATGTTGCATTACCCTGCCATGTGGCTGTCTCTTTGTATATAAACATTTTGGACTCTTCTGCCATGAAGCTAGCTCTCTGTACATGGATATGTTGGACTGATCTGCCAAATAGGTCTCTGTATATGAACATATTGGACTTGTCTGACCTGTAGGTGGCTCTCAGTATATTGACACGTTGGACACATCTGTCATGTGGCTAGAACTCTGTATATGGAAATGTTGCACTACTCTGCCATGTAGCTAACTCTCTGTATATAAACAAGTTGGACGCATCTGCCTTGTAGCTATTACTCTGTATATGGAAATGTTGCACTACCCTGCCATGTGGCTAGTTCTTTATCATGGACATTTTAGACTCGTCTGCCATGAAGCTAGCTCTCTGTAAATGGATATGTTGGACTGATCCTCCAAGTAGGTAGCTCTCTGTATATGAACATATTGGACTTGTCTGCCCTGTAGGATGCCTTCAGTATACGGACACGTTGGACACATCTGCCATGTAGTTATTACCCTGAACATATACATGTTGGACTACTCTGCCGTGTTGGTAGCTCTTAGTAAATGGACATGTTGGACACATGTGCCAAGTAGCTGGAACTCTGTATAAGTAAATTTTGCTCTACTTTGCCATGTAGCTAACTCTCTGTATATAGACAAGTTGGACTCATCTGCCTTGTAGCAAGAATTCAGTATACGGAAAAGTTGCACTACACTGCCATGTAGCTAGCACTCTTTATAAGGACATTTCGGATTTGTCTGCCATGCAGCTAGCTGTCTGTACATGGATATGATGGATTGATCTGACAGGTATGTAGTTCTCTGTATATGAACATATTGGACTTGTCTCCCATGTAGTTAGCTCTCAGTATATGGACATGTTGGACACATCTGCCATGTAGCTAAAACTCTGTATATGGAAATGTTGCACTACTCTGCCATGTAGTTAGCTCTCTGTATATAAGCAAGTTGGACTCATCTGCCTTGTAGCTATTACTCTCTAGATGTTGAAATGTTGAACTACCCTGCCATGTGGCTAGCTCTCTGTGTATGGACATTTTGGACTCATCTGCCTTGTATCTAACTCTCTGTACGTGGGTATGTTCAACTGATCTACCAAGTAGGTAGGTCTCTGTATATGAACATAATTGACTTGTCTGCCCTGTAGGAGTCTATAAGTATAAGGACACGTTGGACACATCTGTCATGAAGCTGCTACCCTGAATATGGACATGTTGGAATATTCTGCCATGTAGCTGGCTCTCAGTATATGGACATGTTGAACACATCTGGCATGTAGATAGAACTCTGTATATGGAAATGTTGAACCACTCTGCCATGTAGCTAATTCTCTGTATATAAACAAGTTGGACTCATCTGCCTTGTAGCTATTACTCTGTATATGGAAATGTTGTACTACCCTGCCATGTAGCTAGCTCTCTGTATATGAACATTTTGGACTCATCTGCCATGTAGCT
>NW_006408949.1:930651-935984 GCF_000296735.1 Chrysochloris asiatica
TGCCTTGTAGCTAGAACTCTGTATGTAGAAATGTTGCAGTACCCTGCCATGTGACTGTCAATTTGTATATAAATATTTTGGACTTGTCTTCCATGTACCCAGCTCTCTATACATGGGTATTTTGGACTGATCTGCCAAATAGTTAGGACTCTGTATATGAGCATATTGGATTGTCTGCCCTGTAGGTTGCTCTCAGTATATGTACATGTTGGACACGTCTGCCGTGTAGTTAGTACACTGTATATGGAAATGTTGCACTACTCTGCCCTGAAACTAACTCTCTGTATATAAACAAGTTGGACTCATCTGCCTTTTAGCTAAAACTCTGTATATGGAAACGTTGCACTACCCTGCAATGTGGCTACCTCTCTATCATGGACATTTTGGACTCGTCTGCCCTGTAGCTAGCTCTCTGTACATGGATATGTTGGACTGATATGCCATGTAGGTAGCTCTCTATAATGGAACATATTGGACTTGTCTGCCCTGTAGGTGGCTCTCAATATATGGACACGTGGAACAAATCTGCCATGTAGCTAGAATTCTGTAGATGGAAATGTTGAACTACCCTGCCATGTAGCTAGCTCTCTGTATATGGACATTTTTGACTCGTCTGACATATAGCTAGCTCTCTGTAAATGATTATGTTGGACTGATCCTCCAAGTAGTTAGCTCTCTGTATATTAACATATTGGATTTGTCTGCCCTGTAGGTGTCTCTAAGTATAAGGACACGTTGGACACATCTGTCATTAAGCTGCTACCCTGAATATGGACATGTTGGACTACTCTGCCATGTAGCTGGCTCTCAGTATATGGACACGTTGAACACGTCTGGCATGTAGGTAGAAGGCTGTATGTGGAAATGTTGCACTACTCTGCCATGTAGCTAGATCTCTGTATATAGACATGTTGGACTCATCTGCCTTATAGCTAGAACTCTGTATATGGAAATGTTGCACTACCCTGCCATGTAGCTTGCTCTCTGTATATGGACATTTTGGAATCGTCTGCCATGAATCTAGCTCTCAGTATATGGATATGTTGGACTGATATGCCGGGTAGTTAGCTCTCTGTATATGAACATATTGGACTTGTCTGCAATATAGATGAGTCTAAGTATATGGACACGTTGGACACATCTGCCATGTAGGTAGAACTCTGTATATGGAAATGGTGCACTCCCCTGACATGTATTCAGACCTCTATATATAGACAATTTTTACTCTTCTGCCTTGTAGCTAGAAATCTCTTTGTGGATATGTTGCACTACACTGCCATGTAGCTAGTTCTCTGTATATGGATAATTTGGACTCATCTGACTTGTAGCTAGAACTCTGGATATGGAAGTGTTGCACTACCCTGCCATGTAGCTAGCTCTCTGTATAGGGACATTTTGGACTGATTCGCCAAGTAGGTAGGTCTCTGTATGAGAACATATTGCACTTGTCTGCCATATAGCTAGCTTTCATGGTATGGACACGATGGACACATCTGTCATGTAGATAGAACTCTGTATATGGAAGTGTTGCACTACTCTGCCATGTAGCTAGCTCTCTGTATATAGACAAGTTGGAGTCATCTGACTTGTAGCTAGAACTCTGGATATGGAAATGTTGCACTACTCTGCCATGTAGCTAGCTCTCTGTATAGGGACATTTTGAACTCATCTGCTATTTAGATAGTATCCTGTATATGGACATGTTGGACTACTCTTCCATATAGGTAGTTCTCAGTATATGGACAAGTTGGTCACATCTGCCCTGTATCTAGAACTCTGTATATGGAAATGTTGCACTACACTGCCATGTAGTATGCTTTCTGTATATGGACAATTTGGAATCATCTACCATGAATCTAGCTCTCAGTATATGGATATGTTGGACTGATCTGTCAAGTAGTTAGCTGTCTGTATATGAATATATTGGACTTGTCTGCCCTGTTGGTGGCTCTCAGTATATGTACACTTTGGACACATCTGCCATGTAGCTACGACCCTGAATATGGATATGTTGGACTACACTGCCAGGTAACTAGCTCTCAGTATATGGACATTTTGGACACATCTGCCATGTACCTAGAACTCTGTATAAGGAAATGTTGCACTACTCTGCCATGTAGCTAGCTCTCTGTATATGGACAATTTGGATTCATCTGACATGTAGCTAGCTCTCTGTATAGGGACATTTTGGACTGATTCGCCAAGTAGGTAGGTCTCTGTATGAGAACATATTGCACTTGTCTGCCATATAGCTAGCTTTCATGGTATGGACACGATGGACACATCTGTCATGTAGATAGAACTCTGTATATGGAAGTGTTGCACTACTCTGCCATGTAGCTAGCTCTCTGTATATAGACAAGTTGGAGTCATCTGACTTGTAGCTAGAACTCTGGATATGGAAATGTTGCACTACTCTGCCATGTAGCTAGCTCTCTGTATAGGGACATTTTGGACTCGTCTGCCATGTAGCTAGCTCTCTGTACATGGATATGTTGGAATTATCTGCCAAGTAGGTAGCCCTCTGTATATGAACATATTGGACTTGTCTGCCATGTAGCTAGCTCTCAGTATACGGAAACATTGGACAAAACTGCCATATAGCTACTACCCTGAATATGGACATGTTGGACTACACTGCCATGTAGCTAGCTCTCAGTACATGAACAAGTTGTACACATCTGCCATGTAGCTAGAACTCTGTATTTGGAAATGTTGCACTACTCTGCCATGTAGCTAACTCTCTGTATATAAACAAGTTGGACTCATCTGCCTTTTAGTTCGGACTCTGCATATGGAAATGTTGTACTACCCTGCCATCTAGCTATGTGTCTGTACATGGATATGTTGGAATGATCTGACAAGTATGTAGCTCTCTCTGTATGAACATATTGGACATTTCTACCATGTAGCTAGCTCTCAGTATATGGAACGATGGGCACATCTGTCATATTGCTAGAACTCTGTATATAGAAATGTTGCAGTTCTCTGCCATGTAGCTAACTCTATATTTGAACTAGTTGTAGTCATCTGCCTTGTAGCTAGAACTCTGTTTATCGAAATTGTGCATTATCCTGCAATGTGGCTAACTCTCTGTATATGGACATTTTTGATTTGTCTGCCATGTAGGTTGCTCTCTGTATAGGGACATTTTGGAATTGTCTGCCATGTATCTTGCTCTCTGTACATGGATATGTTGGATTGATCTGCTATGTAGGTAGCTCTCTGTATATGAACCCATTGGACTTGTCTGCCATGTAGCTAATTCTCAGTATATGGACATGTTGGACATATCTCTCATGTAAGTAGAACTCTGTACATGGAAATGTTGCACTACTCTGCTATGTAGCTAGCTCTCTGTATATAGACAAGTTGGACTCATCTGCCTTTCAACTATTTCTCTGTATATGGAAATGTTGCACTACCTTGCCTTGTAGCTAGCTCTCTGTATATGGACATTTTGGACTCATCTGCCATGTATCTAACTCTCTGTACATGGATATGTTGGACTGATCTGCCAAGTAGGTAGCTCTCTATACAGTAATGTATTGGACTTGTCTGCCATGAAGGTGGCTCTAAGTATATGGACACGTAGGACACATCTGCCATGTAGCTACTACCCTGAATATGGACATGTTGGACTCCTCTAACTTGAAGCTAGTGCACAGTATATGGACACGTTGAATACATCTGCCATGCAGCTAGCATTTTCTATATGGAAATGTTGCACTACTCTGCCATGTAACTAACTCTCTGTATATAAACAAGTTGGAATCATCTGCCTTGTAGCTAGAACTCTGTATATGAATGTGTTGCACTACCTGCCATGTGGCTACCTCTCTGTATATGAACATTTTGTACTCATCTGCCATGTAGCTAGCTCTCTGTACATGGATATGTTGGACTAATCTGCCAAATAGTTATGTCTCTGTATATGAACATATTGGACTTGTCTGCCCTGTAGGTGGCTCTCAGTATATTTACACGTTGACACATCTGTCATGAAGCTAGAACTCTGTATATGGACATGTTGCACTAGTCTGCCATGTAGCTAACTCTCTGTATATAAACAAGTTGGACTCATCTGCCTTGTAGTTAGAACTCTGTATATGGAAATGTTGCACTATTCTGCTATGTGGCTAGGTCTCTATACATGGACATTTTGGACTCGTCTGCCACATAGTTAGCTCTCTTTAAATGGATATGATGGACTGATCCTCCACAAGGTAGTTCTCTGTATATGAACATATTGGCCTTGTCCGCCCTGTAGGTGGCTTTCAGTATATGAACATGTTGTTCACATGTGCCATGTAGACATTACGCTGAATATATACATGCTGGACAACTCTGCCATGTAGCTCGATCTTAGTATATGGACACGTTGGACACATATGCCAACTAGCTGGAATTCTGTATAAGGAAATTTTGCACTACTTTGCCATGTAGCTAACTCTCTGTATATAGACAAGGTGGACTCATCTGCCTTCTATCAAGAATTCTGTATACGGAAAAGTTGTACTACCCTGCCAAATAGTTAGCACTCTTTATATGGACATTTTGGACTCGACTGCCAGGTACCTAGCTGTCTGTACATGGATATGTTGACTGATATGACAAGTATGCACCTCTCTGTATATGAACATATTGGCCTTGTCTGCCATGTAGCTAGCTCTCGGTATATGGACACGTTGGACACATCTGCCATGTAGCTAGAACTCTGTATATGGAAATTTTGCACTACTCTGCCATGTAGCTAGATCTCTGTATACAGACAAGTAGGACACATCTGCATTGTAGCTATTCCAATTTATATGGACATTTTGAACTACCCTGCAATGTTGTTAGCTCTCTGTATATGGACATTTTGGACTCGTCTGCCATGTTGCTAGCTCTCTGTATATGGATGTGTTGGACTGATCTGCCAAGTAGGTAGGTCACTGTATATGAACATATTGAACTTGTCTGCCCTTTAGGTGGCTCTCAGTATATGGACACATTGGACACATCTTCCATGTAGTTACTACCCTGAATATGGACATGTTGGTTTACTCTGCCATATAGCTAGCTCTCAGTATATGGACAGGACGGACACATCTGCCATGTAGACAGATCTCTGTATATGGAATTGTTGCACATCTCTGCCATGTAGCTAGCCTGTGTATATAAACAACTTGGACTCATCTGCCTTGTAGCTAGAACTCTGTATATGTAAATGTTGCACTACTCTGCCATGTGGCTAGCTCTCTGTATATGGACAATTTGGACTCATCTGCCATGTAGCTAGCTCTCTGTACATGGATATGTTGGACTGATCTGCCATGTAGGTAGCTCTC
>NW_006408949.1:936084-937587 GCF_000296735.1 Chrysochloris asiatica
CTCTGTATATGGACAATTTGGACTCATCTGCCATGTAGCTAGCTCTCTGTACATGGATATGTTGGACTGATCTGCCATGTAGGTAGCTCTCTGTATATGGACATTTTGGACCCGTCTGCTGTGTAGCTAGCTGCCCGTATATGGATATGTTGGCCTGGTCTGCCATGTAGGTAGCTCTCTTTATATGAACATATTGAATTTGTCTGCCATGTGCATGACTCTCAGTATATGGACAATTGGATACATCTTCCATGTACCTAGAACTCTGTGTATGGACATGTTGCACTGCTCTGCCAAGTAGCCAGCTCTCTGTATATAGACAAGTTGTACTCATCTGCCTTGTAGCTATTACTTTGTATATGGAAATGTTGGAATGCCCTGCCATGTAGCTAACTATCTGTATAAGGACAATTTGGACTTGTCTGCCATATAGATAACTCTCTGTACATAAATATGTAGGACTGGTTTGCCAAGTAGTTAGCTCTCTGTATATGAACATATTGGGCTTGTCTGCCATGTAGCTCACTCTCAGTATATGGACATGTTGAATACATCTGTCAAGTAGCTAGAACTCTGTATATGGAAATGTTGCACTATTCTGCCATGTGGCTAGGTCTCTGTATAGGGACATTTTGGACTTGTCTTCTATATAGCTAGCTCTCTGTACAGGGAAATTTTGGACTTGTCTGCCATGTAGTTAGCTCTCTGTACATGGATATGTTGGACTGATTTGCCAGGTAGGTATCTCTCTGTATATGAACATATAGGACTTGTCTTCCCTTTAGGTGGCTCTCAGTATATGGACAAGTTGGACACATCTGACATGTACCTAGAACTCTGTATATGAAAATGTTGTACTACTCTGCCATGTAGCTAGTTCTCTGTATATATACAAGTTGGACTCATCTGCCTATTACTGTGTATATGGAAATATTGAAGTACCCTGCCATGTGGCTAGCTGTCTGTATATGGACATTTTGGACTTGTCTCCCATGTAGCTAGCTCTCTGTACATGGATATGTTGGACTGATCTGCCAAGTAGGTAGGTCTCTGTATATGAACATATTGGACTTGTCTGCCCTGTAGTAGGCTGTCAGTATATGGACACCATGGACACATCTGCCAAATAGCTAGTACCCTGAATATGGACATGTTGGACTACTCTGCCATGTAGCTAGCTCTCAGCATATGGAAACATTGGACACATCTGCCATGTGGCTAGAACTCTGTACATGGAAATGTTGCACTACTCTGCCATGTAGTAACTCTCTTTATATAAATAAGTTGGAGTCATCTGCCTTGTAGCTAGAACTCTGTATATGGAAATGTTGCACTACCCTGCCGTGTGGCTGTCTCTTTTTATATGAACATTTTGGAGTCGTCTGCCATGTAGCTAGCTCTCTGTATATGGATATGTTGGACTGATCTTTCATGTAGGTAGCTCTCTGTATATGAACATATTGGACTTGTCTGCCATGTAGCTAGCTCTCAGTATATGGACAC
>NW_006408949.1:937687-947111 GCF_000296735.1 Chrysochloris asiatica
AGCTCTCTGTATATGAACATATTGGACTTGTCTGCCATGTAGCTAGCTCTCAGTATATGGACACGTTGGACACATCTGTCATGTAGCTAGAACTCTATATATGGAAATGTTGCACTACTCTGCCATGTAGCTAGCTCTTTGTACATAAACAAGTTGGATTCATCTGCCTTGTAGCTATAACTATGTATATGGAAATGTTGCACTACACTGCCATGTGGTATCTCTCTATACATGGACATTACGGACTTGTCTGCCATGTAGCTAGCTCTCTGTAAATGGATATGTTGAACTGATCCTCCAAGTAGGTACCTCTCTGTATATGAATATCTTGGACTTGTCTGCTCTGTAGGTGGTTTTCAGTATACGGACAGGTTGGACACATCTGCCATGTAGCTAGGCACATGTTGGACTACTCTGCCATGTAGCTAGCTCTTAATATATGGACACGTGGGACACATGTGCCAAGTAGCTGGAACTCTGTATATGGAAATTCTGCACTACTTTGCCATGTAGATAACTCTCTGTATATAGACAAGTTGGGCTCATCTGCCTTGTAGCAAGAACTCTGTATATGGAAATGTTGCTCTACCCTGCCATGTAGCTTGTATTCTTTATATGGACATTTTGGACTCGTATGCCATGTAGCTAGCTCTCTGCCTATGGGTATGTTGTAATGATTTGACAAGTATATAGCTCTCTGTATATGAACATATTGGATTTGTCTTCCATGTAGGTAGCTCTCATTATATGAACACCATTGACACATCTGCCAAGTAGCTAGAAGTCAGTATAGGCAAATGTTGTACTTCCCTGCCATGTAGCTAGCTGTCTGTGTATGGACAATTTGCACTCATCTGCCGTGATGCTAGCTCTCTGTACACGGATATGTTGGACTGATCTGCCAAGTAAGTCGGTCTCTGTACATGAACATATTGGACTTGTCTGCCATATAGCTAGCTCTCATTGTAAGGACAAGTTGGACACATCTGCCATGTAGTTAGAACTCTGTATATGGAAGTGTTGAACTATTCTGCCATGCAGCTAGCTCTCTGTATATAGACAAGGTAGACTCATCTGCCTTGTAGCTAGAACTCTGTATATGGAAATGTTGCACTATCCTGCCATGTAGCTAGCTCTCTGTATAGGGATAGTTTGGACTTGTCTGCCATGTAGGTAGATCTCTGTACATGGATTTGTTGGACTGATCTGCCAAGTATGCAGCCTTCTCTGTATGAACATATTGAACTTGTCTGCCCTGTAGGTGACTCTCAGTATATAAATGTGTTGGACACATCTGCCATGTAGCTACTACCCTGAATATGGACATGTTGGCCTACTCTGGCATGTGGGTAGCTCTCAGTATATAAACATGTTGGACCCATCTGATTTTTAGTTAGAACTCTGTATAAGGAAATGTTGCACTACCCTGTCATGTGGCTATCTCTTTGTATATGAACATTTTGGACTCCTATGCCATGTAACTAGCTCTCTGTATATGGATATGTTGGACTGATCTGACAAGTATGTAGCTCTCTGTATAAGCATATAATGGACTTGTCAGCGATGTAGCTAGCTCTCAGTATATGGACATGTTGGACACATCTGCCATGTAGCTAGAAATCTGTATATGGAAATGTTGTACTACTCTGCCATGTAGCTAGCTCTCTGTATATAGGCAAGTTGGCCTCATCTGCCTTTTAGCTATTACTCTGTATATGGAAATGCTGCACTACCCTGCCATGTGGCTACCTCTCTGTATATGGACATTTTGGACTCGTCTGCCATGTAGGTACCTCTCTGTACATGGATATATTGGACTGATCTGCCAAGTAGGTAGGTCTCTGTATATGAACATATTCGACTTATCTGACCTCTAGGTGGCTACTAGTATATGGACACGATGGACACATCTGCCATGTAGCTACTACTCTGAATATGGACATGTTGGAATATTCTGCCATGTAGCTAGAAGTCTGTATATGGAAATGTTGCACTACAATGCCATGTAGCTAACTCTCTGTATATAAACAAGTTGAACTCATCTACCTTGTAGCTAGAACTCTGTATATAGAAATGTTGCACTACCGTGCCATGTGGCTAGCTCTCTGTATATGGACACTTTGTACTCGTCTACCATGTAACTAGCTCTCTATACATGGATATGTTGGACTGATCTGCCATGTAGGTAGCTCTCTGTATATGAACATATTGGACTTGTCTGCAATGTGTGTGACTCTTAGTATATGGACAAGTTGGACACATCTGCCATGTACCTAGAACTCTGTATATGGAAATGTTACACTACTCTGCCATGTAGCTAGCTCTCTGTATATAGGCAAGTTGGACTCATCTGCCTTGTATCAAGAACTCTATATATGGAAATGTTGCACTACCCTGTCATGTGGCTAGCTCTCTGTATATGGATATTTTGGAATCGTCTGCCATGTAGCTAGCTCTCTGCATATAGAAAAGTTGGACACATCTGCCATGTTGCTAGAACTCTATATATGGAAATGCTGCAGTACCCTGCCATGTAGCTAGCTCTCTTTATATGGAAATTTTGGACTCGTCTGGAATGTAGCTAGCTCTCTGTACCTGGTTATGTTGGAGTGATCTGACAAGTAGTTAGCCCTCTGTATATGACCATATTGGGCTTGTCTGCCATGTAGCTATCTCTCAGTATATGGACACGATGATCACATCTGCCATGTAGCTAGAACTCTGTATATAGTAATGTTGCACTACACTTCCATGTAGCTAGCTCTTTATATATAGACAAGTTGGACTCATCTGTCTTGTAGCTAGAACTCTGTATATGATAATGTTGCACTACCCTGTCACGTAGCTAGCTCTCTGTATATGGACATTTTGGACTTGTCTCCAATGTAGCTAGCTCTCTGTCCATGGTTATGTTGGACTGATCTGACAATTAGGCACCTCACTGTATATGAACACATTGGACTTGTCTACTATGTTGCCAGCTCTCAGTGTATGGACATCTTAGACACATCTGCCATGTAGCCAGAACTCTGTATGTGGAAATGTTGTTCTACTCTGCCATGTAGCTAGCTCTCTGTATATAGACATGTTGGACTCATCTGCCTTGTAGCTAGAATTCTGTATATGGATATGATGCACAACCCTGCCATGTTTCTAACTCTCTGTATATAGACAAATTCGAATAATCTGCCCTGTATCTGGAATTCTGTACATGGAAATGTTGCATGACCCTGACATGTAGCTAGCTCTCTGTACATGAATATGTTGAACTGATTTGCCAAGAAGGCAGCTCTCTGTATATGAAAATATTGTACTTCTCTGTAATATAGGTCGCTCTCAGTATATGGACACACTGGACACATCTGCCATGAAGATTGAACCCTGATTATGGACATGTTGGACTACTCTGCCATGTCGCTAGCTCTCAGTATATGGAAACGTTGTACACATCTACCATGTAGCTAGCTCTCTGTACATGGATATGCTGGAGTGATCTGCCAAGTAGGTAGCTGTTTGTTTATGAAAAAATTGGACTTGTCTGCCATGTAGCTAGGTCTCAGTATATGGACATTTTGTACACATATGCCATGTAGCTAGAACTCTATATACGGACATTTTCATCTCGTCTACCATTTAACTAGCTCTCTGTATATAGACAAATTGGACTCATCTGCCTTGTAGCTAGAACTCTGTATTTGGAAATGTTGCACTTCCCTGTTATGTAGCTAGCTCTCAGTAAATGCATATTTTGGGATTGTATGCCATGTAGCTATCTCTCTGTATATGGATATGTTGGAATGGTCTGACATGTAGCTAGCTCTCTGTATATGTTCATTTTGGACTCTTCTGTCATGTAGCTAGCTCTCTGTATATGGATATGTTGGACTCATCTTCCATGTAGAGAGTATACTGTATATGGACATGTTGTACTACTTTGCCATGTAGCTAGCTCTCTGTATATGTTCATTTTGGACACATCTGCCATGAACCTACAACTCTGTATATGGGAATGTTGCACTACTCTACCATGTAGCTAACTCTCTGTATATCGACAAGTTGAACTCATCTGCCTTGTTACGAGAACTCCGTATATGGAAATGTTGCACTACCTTGCCATGTAGCTACCTCTCTGTATATGAACATTGTGGACATGTATAACATGAAGCTAGCTCTCTATATAGGGATATATTGGACTGATCTGCGAAGTAAGTAGCTCTCTGTGTATGAACATATTGGACTTGTCTGCCATATAGTTGGTTCTCAGTATATGGACACGTTGGACACATCTGCCATGATGCTAGTACCCTGAATATGGACATATTGGACTACTCGGCCATGTAGCTAGCTCTCAGTACATAGACAGGTTGCACACATCTGCCATGAAGCTAGATTTCTGTATATGGAAATTTTGCACTACTATGCCATTTAGCTAACTCTCTGTTTATAGACCCGTTGGACTCATCTGCCTTGTAGCTAGAACTCTATATATGGAAATGTTGCACTACCCTGCCATGTAGCTAGATCTCTGTATATGTACACTTTAGAGTCGTCTGCCATGTATCTAGTTCTCTGTACAGGAATATGTTGGAATGATCTGCCAAGTAGGTAGCTCTCAGTATATGAACATATTGTACTTGACTGCCATGTAGGTGGCTCTCAGTGTATGGACATGTTGGACTCATCTGTCATGTAGAGAGTATACTGTATATGGACATGTTGGACTACTCTGCCATGTAGCTAGCTCTCATTATATGAACTCGTTGGACACATCTGCCATGTACCTACAACTCTGTATATGGGAATGTTGCACTACCCTGCCACGTAGCTAGCTCTCTCTCTATGTACACTTTGGATTCGTCTGCCATGTATCTAATTCTCTGTACAGGAACATGTTGGACTGTTCTGCCACGTAGGGAGCTCTCTGTATATGAACATATTGGACTTGACTGCCATGTAGGTATCATTCAGTATTTGGATACGTTGGACACATCTGCCATGGAGCTAGAACTCTGTATATGGAAATGTTGCAGTACCCTGCCATGTAGCTAGCTCTCTGTATATGGACATTTTGACTCCTCTGCCATGTAGCTAGCTTTCTATACTTGGATATTGTGCACTAATCTGGAAAATAGGTATCTCTCTGTATATGAACATATTGAACTTGACTGCCATGTAGGTGGCTCTCAATATATGGACATGTTGGACTCATCTTCCATGTAGAGAGTATACTGTATATGAACATGTTGGACTACTCTGCCATGTAGCTAGCTCACATTACACGGACACATTGGACACATCTGCCATGTACCTACAACTCTGTATACGGGAATGTTGCACTACTCTGCCATGTAGCTAACTCTCTGTATATGGACATTTTGGAAACGTGTGCCATGAACCTAGCTCTCTGAACAGGGATATATTGGACTGATCTGCGAAGTAAGTAGCTCTCTGTGTATGAACATATTGGACTTATCTGCCATATAGTTGGTTCACAGTATATGGACACGGGTTACACATCTGCCATGTTGCTAGTACCCTGAATATGGACATATTGGACTACTCGGCCATGTAGCTAGCTCTCAGTACATAGACACGTTGCACACATCTACCATGTAGCTGGAATTCTTTATATGAAAATTTTGCACTACTCTGCCATGTAGCTAACTCTCTGTATATGGACATTGTGGACACGTGTACCATGAAGCTAGCTCTCTGTATAGGGATATATTGGACTGATCTGTGAAGTAAGTAGCTCTCTGTGTATGAACATATTGGACTTGTCTGCCATATAGTTGGCTTTCAGTATATGGACACGTTGGACTCTTCTGCCATGTAGCTAGAATTATGCATATGGAAATGTTGCACTACACTGCCAGGTAGTTTGCTTTCTCTATATAGACAAGTTGGACTCATCTTCCTTGTATCTAGAACTCTGTAGATGGAACTGTTGCACTACCCTGCCATGTAGCTAGCTCTCTGTATATGGACATTTTGGACATATCTGTCATGTATTTAGCTATCAGTATATGGACAATTTGGACTCATCTGCCATGTAGCTTGAACTCTGTATATGGAAATGATGCACTGCTCTGCCATGTAGCTAACTCTCTGTATTTAGACATTCTGGACCCGTCTGCCATGTATCTTGCTCTTTGTTCATGGATATGTTGGACTGATCTGCCAATTAGGTAGCTCTCTGTATATTAACGTATTGTACTAGTCTGCCTAGAAGGTACCTCTCAGTATATGGACACTTTGGACTCATCTGCCATGTACCTTGAAATCTGTATATGGAAATGATGCACTGCACTGACATGTAGCTAGCTCATTGTATTTGGACTTTTTAGACTCGTCAGCCATGTAGCTACATCTCTGTACATGAATATGATGGATTGATTTGCCAAGTAGCTAGCTCTCTGTATATGAACACATTGGACTTGTCTGCCATGTATCTAACTTTCAGTATATGGACATGTTGGACTCATCTGACATGTAGCTAGTATCCTGTATATGGGCATGTTTGAGTACTCTGCCTTGTAGCTAGCTCTCAGTATATGGACACATTGGACACATCTGCCGTGTAGCTAGAACCTGTATATGGAAATGTTGCACTACACTGCCTTGTAGATTATTCTCTGTATATGGACATTTTGGACCTGTCTGCCATGTATCTAGCTCTATGTCAATGGATATGTTGGACTGATTTGCCAAGTAGGTATCTCTTTGTACATGAAAATATTGACCTTGTGTGCCCTGGAGGTGGCTCGGCTCTCAGTATATGCAAACGTTGGACACATTTGCTATGTAGCTAGCACCCTGAATATGGACATGTTGGACTACTCTGCCATGTAGCTATCTGTCAGTATAAGGACATTTTGGAAACATCTGCCATGAAGCTAGATGTTTTTATACGGAAATGTTGCACTACCCTGCCATGTAGCTACCTCTCTGTATATGTACATTTTGGACTCATCTGTCATGTATCTAGCTCTCTGTATATAGACAAGTTGGACTCATCTGCCTTGTAGCTAGTTCTCTGTGCATGGACATTTTGTACTCGTATGCATATAGATTGCTCTCTGTTCATGGGTATGTTGGCCTGATCTGCCAAGTAGGTAACTCTCTGTATATGAACATTTTGGATTTTTCTGCCATGTAGGAGGCTCTCAATATATGGACATGAAGGACACATCTGCCATGTAGCTAGCACTATGAATATGTACATATTAGACTACTCTGCCATGTAGATGTTTTTATACGGAAATGTTGCACTACCCTGCCATGTAGCTAGCTCTCTGTGTATGGACATCTTGGATTTGTCTGCCATGTAGCTATCTCTCTGTATATGGACATGTTTGACTTATCTGACATGTAGCTACAATCCTGTATATGGACATGTTGGACTACTCTGCCTTGTAGCTAGCTCTCAGTATATGGACACAGTGGACACAAATACCATATAGGTTAAAGTCTATATATGGAAATGTTGTACTACCCTGCCATGTAGATTGCTCTCTGTATATGGACGTTTTGGACTTGTCTGCCATGTATCTAGCTCTCTGTCCATGGATATATTGCACTGATTTTCCAACTAGGTATCTCTCTGTATATTAACATATTGGACTTGTCTGCCATGTAGGAAGCTCTCAGTATATGAACACGAAGGACACATCTGCCATGTAGCTAGCACAGTGAATATCGACATGTTAGACTACTCTGCCATGTAGCTAGCTCTCAGTATATGAACACAGTGGACACAAATGCCATGTAGGTTAAAGTCTATATATGGAAATGTTGTACTCCCCTGTCATGTAGCTTGCTCTCTGTATATAGACAAGTTGGACTCATATGCCTTGTAGCTAGTACTCTGTATTTCGAAAAGTAATGCTAGCCTTCCATGAAGCTAGCTCCCTGTATATGGTCATTTTGGACTCGTCTGCCATGTAGCTAACTGTCTGTACATGGATATGTTGGACTGATCTGCCAAGTAGGTAGCTCTCTGTATATGAACATATTGAACTTGTCTGCCATGTAGGTAGCTCTCAGTATATGGACAGCTTTGAAACATCTGCCATGTAGCTAGAACTCTGCATATGGAAATGTTGTAGCACCCTGCCATGTAGTTATATCTCTATATGTAGACAAGTTGGACTCATCTGCCTTGTAGCTTGAACTCTGTATATGGAAATGTTGCACTACCCTGCCATATAGCTAGATCTCTGTATATGGACAGTTTGGACTCATCAGCCATATAGCTATCTCTCTGTAAATGGATATGTTGAACTCATCTGCCAAGTTGGTAACTCTCTGTATATGAACATATTAGACTTGTCTTCCATGTAGCTAGCTCTCAAAATATGGACATGTTGGACTCATCTGACATGTAGTTAGTAACCTACATATGGACATGTTGGACTGATCTGCCATGTTGCTCAAACTCTGTATATCGAAATGTTGCACAACTCTGCCCTGTAGCTAGCTCTCTGTATATAGACAAGTTGGACACATCTGCCTTGTAGCTAGAACTCGGTATATGGAAATGTTGCACTACCATGCCATGTAACTAGCTCTCTGTATATGGAAATTTTGGACTCATATGCCATGTAACTAGTTCTCTGTACATGGATATGTTGGACTGATCTGCCAAGTAGGTAGATCTCTGTTTATGAACATATTGGACCTGTCTGCTATGTAGGTAGCTCTGTGTATATGAACATTTAGGATTCGTCTGCCATGTAGCTAGCTCTTTGTACATGGATATGTTGGACTGATCTACAAAATAGTTATCTCTCTATATGAAAATATTGGACTTGTTGGCCATATAGCTAGTTCTAATTGTATGGACACGTTGGAAATCACTGCCATGTGTATAGAACTCTGTATATGGAAGTGTTGTACTACTCTGGCATGATGGTAGATCTCTCTATACAGACAAGTTAGACTTATCTTCCTTGTAGCTCGAACTGTGTATATGGAAATGTTGCACTACACTGTCATGTAGGTATCTCTCTGTATATGGACATTTTGGACTCGTCTGCCATGTAGCTAGCTCTCTGTACATCGATAGGTTGGACTGATCTGACAAATAACTAGCTCTGTGTATATGAACATATTGAACTTGTCTGCCATGTAGCTAGCTCTCAGTATATGGAAACGTTGGAAACATCTGCCATGTAGCTAGAACTATGTATATGGAAATGTTGCACTACTATGCCATGTAGCTATCTCTCTGTATATAGAAAAGATGGACTCACCTGTCTTGTAGCTAGAACTCTGTATATGGAAATGTTGCACTACCCTGCCATGAAGCTAGCACTCTTTATATGGATAAGATAAACTGATCTGCGAAGTAGGTAGCTCTCTGTATATGAATATATTGGACTTGTCTGCCATGTAGCTAGCTCTCAGTATATGGACATGTTGG
>NW_006408949.1:947211-965305 GCF_000296735.1 Chrysochloris asiatica
TAAACTGATCTGCGAAGTAGGTAGCTCTCTGTATATGAATATATTGGACTTGTCTGCCATGTAGCTAGCTCTCAGTATATGGACATGTTGGACTCATCTACCATGGAGCTAGTATCCTGTATATGAACATTTTGGACTGTCCTGACATGTAGCTACCTCTCAGTGTACAAATCTGTCATGTACCTCTAACACGGTATATGGAAATATTGCACTACTCTGCCATGTACATAGCTCTCTATATATAGACAAGTTGGATTCATCTACCTTGTACCTAGAACTTTGTATATGGAAATGTTGCACTACTCTGCAATGCAGCAGGCTCTCTGTATATAGACAAGTTGGACTCATCTGCCTGTACCTAAAACTCTGTATATGTAAATAATTCACCACTCTGTCATGTAGTTAGCTGTCTGTATATGGACATTTTGGACTCGTCTGCCATATAGCTTGATCTATGTACATGGATTTGTTGGACTGATCTTACAAGTAGGTAGCTCTATGAATGTGAATATATTGGACTTGTCTGCCATGTAGCTATCTCCTAGTATATGGACATGTTTGGCACATCTGCCATGTATCTAGAATTCTGTATATGGAAATGCTTCACTACTCTGCCATGTAGCTAGCTCTATGTAAATAGACAACTTGGACTAATCTGACATGTAGATAGAACTCTGTATATAGAAATGTTGCCCTACCCTGGCATGTAGGTAGCTCTCTGTATATGGCCAATTTGGACTCATCTGCCATGTAGCTATTGCTCTGTACATGGATATTTTGGACTGATCTGCCATGTAGGTAGCTCTCTGTATATGGACATATTGGACTTGTCAGCCATGTAGGTAGAACTCTGTACATGTATATGTTGCACTACTCTGCCTTGTAGTTAGCTCTCTGTATATATCCAAATTGGACTCATCTGTCTTGTAGCTAGAACTCTGTATATGGAAATGTTGCACTACCCTGCCATGTAGCTAGCTCTCTTTTAATGCAGAATTTGGACTCTTCTGCCATGTAGCTAGCTCTCTGTACATGGATATGTTTGACTATCTGGCAAGTATTTAGCTATCTGTATATGAACATATTGGAATTGTCTGCAATGTAGCTAACTCTCAGTATAATGACAAGTTCGACACATTTCCCATGTAGCTAGAACTCTGTATATGGAAATGTTGCACTAGTCTCACATGTAACTAGCTCTCTGTATATAGAAAAGTTGGACTCATCTGCCATGTAGCTTTAACTCTGTATATGGAAATGATGCACTACCTTGCCACGTAGCTAGCTCTCTGTATTTGGACATTCTGGATTAGTCTGCCATATATCTAGCTCTCTGCACATGGATATTCTGGAATGATCTGAAAATTAGGTAGTTCTCCGTATATTAACATATTGGACTTGTCTGCCATGTAGGGAGCTCTCAGTATATGGATATCTTGGACTCATATGCCATGTAGCTTGAACTCTGTATATTGAAATGATGAACTGCTCTGCCATATAGCTAGCTCTCTGTATTTGGACTTTTTGGACTAGTATGCCATGTAGCTAGATCACTGTACATGCATATGTTGGACTGATTTGCCAAGTAGCAAGCTCTCTGATATGAACATACTGGACTTCTCTCCTATGTAGCTAGCTCTCAGTATATGGACATGTTGGAGTCATTTGACATATAGCTAGTATCCTGAATATGCACATGTTGGACTAGTCTGCCTTGAAGCTAGCACTCAGTATATGGACACTTTGGACATATCTCCTATGTAGCTAGAACTCTGTATATGGAAATGTTGTACTACCCTGCCATGTAGATTGCTCTCGATATATGGACATTTTGGACTTGTCTGCCATGTAGCTAGCTCTCTGTACATGGTTATGTTGGATTGTTTTGCCAAGTAGGTATCTTTCTGTATATGAACATATTGACCTTGTCTGCCATGGATGTGGCTCTCAGTATATGCACACGTTGGACACATTTGTTTTGTAGCTAGTAACCTGAATATGGACATGTTGGGCTACTCTGCCATGTAGCTAGCTCTCAGTATATGGATATGTTGGACACATCTGACATGCAGCTAGAAGTCTGTATATGGAAATGTTGCACTACTCTACCATGTAGCTACCTCTCTGTATATAGAGAAGATGGACTCATCTGCCTTGTAGCTAGAATTCTGTATATGGAAATGTTGCACTATTCTTCCATGCAGCTAGCTCTCTGTATATGTACATTTTGGACTCGTCTGCCAAGTGGATATCTTTCTGTACATGGATATGTTGGACTGATCTGCCAAGTAGGTAGCTCTCTGTATATTAACATATTGGACTTGTCTACCATGCAGGTGGCTCTCAATATATGGACACTTTGGACTCATCTGCCATGTATCTAGAACTCTGTATATGGAAATGATGCACTACTCTTACATGTAGCTAGCTCTCTGTATATGGACATGTTGGACTTGTCTGCCACGTAGCTAGCTCTCTGTACATGGATATGTTAGACCGATCTGCCAAGTAGCCAGCTCTCTGAATATGAACATATTAGACTTGTCTGCCATGTAGCTAGCTCTCAGTATATGGACATGTTGGACTCATCTGCCATGTAGCTAGTACCCTGTATATGGACATGTTGTACTACTCTGCCTGGTAGCTAGCTCTCAGTATATGGACACATTGGACACATCTGACTGTACCTAGAACTCTGTATATTGATATGTTGGACTACTCTGCCATGTAGCTAGCTCTCTGTAGATAGACAAGATGGACTCAACTGCCTTGTAGCTAGATCTCTGTATATGGAAATGTTGCACTACCCTGCCATGTAGCTAGATCTCTGTATATGGACCTTTTGTACTTGTCTGCCATGTATCTAGCTCTCTGTCCATGGATATGTTGGACTGATCTGCCAAATAGGTATCTCTCTGTATATGAACATACTGACCTTGTCTGCCATGGAGGTGGCTCTCAGTATATGCACACGTTGGACACATTTGCTATGTAGATAGTACCCTGAATGTGGACATGTTGGGCCACTCTGCCATGTAGCTAGCTCTCAGTATATGGACATGTTGGACACATCTACCATGTAGCTAGAAGTATGTGTGTATGGAAATGTTGTACTACTCTTCCATATATCTAGCTCTCTGTATATAGAAAAGTTGGACTCATCTGCCTTGTAGATAGAACTCTGTATATGGAATTGTTGCAGAACCCTGCCATGTAGCCAGCTCTTTGTACATGGATATGTTTTACTGATCTGCCAAGGAGGTAGCTCTCTGCATATGAACATATTGGACTTGTCTGCCATGTAGCAAGCTGTTAGTATATGGACATGTTGGACTCATCTGCCATGTATCTAGGACCATTTATATGGACATGTTGGGCTTCTCTGCCATGTAACTACCTCTCAGGGTATGGACACATTTGACACATCTACCATATACCTAGAACTCTATATATGGGAAACGTTGCACTACTCTGCCATGTAGCAAGTTCTCAGTATATAGACAAGTTAGACTCATCTGCCTTATACCTAGAACTCTGTATATGGAAAAGTTTAACTACCGTGCAATGTAGCTAGCTCTCTGTATATGGTCATTTTGGACTCATCTGCCATATAGCTAACTCTCTGTAGATAGATATGTTGAACTGATCTGCCAAGTATGTAGCTCTCTGTATATGAACATATAAGATTTGTCTGTCATGTAGTTAGCTCTCAGTATATGTACACATTGGACACATCTGCCATGTAGCTAGAACTCTGTATATGGAAATGCTGCACTACCCTGCAATGTAGCTAGCTCTGTCGATATGGACATTTTGGACTCATTTGCCTTGTAGCTAGCTCGGTGTATATTGATATTTTGAACTGATCTCTGAGAACCACCTTCATTGCAGACAAGCCCTATATGTTCATATACAGAGAGCTAACTACTTGGCAAATCAGTCCAACAAATGCATGTATAGAGAGTTAGCTACATGGCTGACGATTCCAAAATGTCAATATAAAGAGAGCTGGTCACATGGCAGGATAGTGTAACTTTTCCATATACAGAGTTCTAGCTACAAGGCAGATGAGTCCAACTTTTCTATATACAGATAGTTAGCTAATTGGAAGAGTATTGCAACATATCCATATACAGAGTTCTAGGTACATGGCAGATGTGTCCAACATGTCCATATACTAAGAGCTAGCTACATGGCAGAGTAGTCCAAAATGTCCATATTCAGGGTAGTAGCTACATAGCAGATGTGTCCAACGTGTGCATGTACTGAGAGCCAAGTACAGTGCAGACAAGACCAATAAGTTCATATACAGAGAGCTACCTACTTGGCAGATCATTCTAAAATATCCATTTACAGAGAGCTAGCCACATAGCAGGGTAGTGCAACATTTCCATATACAGAGTTCTAGATACAAGGCAGATGAGTCCAACTTTTCTATATACAGATAGTTAGCTAATTGGCAGAGTAGTGCAACATTTCCATATACAGAGTTCTAGCTACATGGCAGATGTGTCCAACGTGTCCATATACTAAGAGCTAGCTACCTGGCAGAGTAGTCCAAAATGTCCATATTTAGGGTAGTAGCTACATGGCAGATGTGTCTAACATGTGCATATACTGAGAGCCAGGTACAGGGCATATACAAATACAATAAGTTCATATACAGAGAGCTACCTACTTGGCAGATCATTCTAAAATATCCATGTACAGAGAGCTAGCCACATGGCAGGGTAGTGCAATATTTTCATATACAGAGTTCTAACTACAAGGCAGATGAGTACAACTTGTCTATATACAGAGAGCTAACTACATGACGGAGAAGCCCAACAATTCCATATACAGAGTTCTATCTACATGACAAATGTGTCCAACGTATCCATACATTGAGCCTAGCTATATGTCAGACATGTCCAATATGTTCATATCCAGAGATCAACCTAATTGGCATATCAGTCGAACATATCCAAGTAAGTGAGCTAGCAACATGGCAGACAAGGCCAAAATATCCATATACAGAGAGCAAGTTACATGTCAGGGTAGTGCAACATTTCCCTATACTGAGTTTATACATACAGGGCAGATGTTTAAACGGTGTTCTTATATTGAGAGATACCTACATGGCAGACAAATCCAATATGTTTATATACAAAGAACTACATATTTCTCAGATCAGCTCAACATATCCATGTACGCAGAGCTAGCTACATGGCAGAGAAGTCCAAAATGTCCATATACAGAGAGCTAGCCATATGGCAGTGTAGTGCAACATTTCCATATACAGAGCTCTAGCTACAAGGCAGATGTGTCCATGGAGTCCATATTCAGGGTAGTAGCTACATGGCAGATGTGTCCAACGTGTCCATATACTGAAAGCCACCTACAGGGCAGACAAGCCCAATATGTTCATATAGAGAGAGCTACCTACTTGGCAGATCAGTCCAACATATCCATGTACAGAGATTTAGCTACAAGCAGATATTTCCAAAATGTCCACATACAGTGAGCTAGCCACATGGCAGGGTAGTGCAACTTTTCCATATACAGAGTTCTAGCTACAAGGCAGATGAGTCCAACTTGTCTACATACAGATAGCTAGCTACAAGGCAGAGTATTGCAAAATTTCCATATGCAGAGTTCTAGCTACATGACAGATGACTCCAACGTGTCCATATTCTGAGTGCTAGCTACATGGCAAAGTAATCCAACATGTCCATATTCAGGGTAGAAGATACATGGCAGTTGTGTCCAACATGTCCATATAATGAGAACTTCCTACACGTTCAATATGTTCCTATACAGAGTGCTACCTACTATCAGATTAGTCCAACATATTCATGTACAGAGAGCTAGCTACATTGCAGATGAGTCCAAAATGTCCTCATACAGAGAACTAGCTACATGACAGGGTAGTGCAACATTTCCATATACAGAGGTTTAAGTACCTGACAGACATGTCCACTGTGTCCATATACTGAGAGCTAGCTACATGGCAGAGTAGTTGAACATGTCCATATTTAGGGTAGTAGTACATGGCAGATGTGTCCAACGTGTCCATATAATGAAAGCCACCTACAGGGCAGGCAAGTCCAATATGTTCATATAGAGAGAGTTACCTACTTGGTAGATCAGTTGAAAATATCTACGTACAGAGAGTTAGCTACAAGAAGATATTTCCAAAATGTCCATATACAGTGAGCTAGCCACATGGCAGGGTAGTGCAGCTTTTCTATATACAGAGTTCTAGCTACAAGGCAGATGAGTCCAACTTGTCTACATACAGAGAGCTAGCTACAGGGCAGAGTATTGCAAAATTTCCATATGCAGAGTTCTAGCTACATATCAGGTATGTGCAACTTGTCCATATACTGAAAGCTAGCTACATAGCAGAGAAGTCCAATATGTTCATATACAGAAAGTGAGCTACATGGCAGTGTAGTACAACATTTCCATATACAGAATTCTAGCTACATGGTAGATGTGTCCAACGTGACCATATACTGAGAGTCACCTGCATGGAATACAAATCCAATATACTCATATACAGAGAGATACCTACTTGGCAGACAGTCCAACATATCCATGTATAGACAGCGAGCTATATGGCAGACGAGTCCAAAATGTTCATATACAGAGAGCTAGCTACATGGCAGGGTAGTGAAACATTTACACATATAGAGTTCTACCTACAAGACAGATGAGTCCAACTTGTCTATATTCTGAATTCTAACTACATGGCAGGCTAGTGCAGCACTTCATTTACAGAGTTCTAGCTACATGGAAGACGTGTCCAACTTGTCCATATACTGAGAGCTAGCTACATGGCAGATCATTCCAAAATATCCATGCAGAGAGCTACCTACATTTCAGAGGAATCCAAAATATCCATATACAGAGAGCTAGCTAGCTATATTGCAGTGTAGGACATCTTTTCCATATACAGAGTTTAAGCTACATGGCAGATGAGTCAAAAGTGTTCATTTCCTGAAAGCTAGCTACATGGCAAACAAGTCCAATATGTTCATATACAGAGAGCTAGCTATTTCACAGATCAGTGTAATATATCCATGTACACAGAGCTAGCCACATGGCAGTCAAGTCCAAAGTGTCCATATACAGAGAGCTAGCTACATGGAAGGGTAGTGCAACATTTACATATACAGAGTTCTAGCTACAAGGCAGATGATTCCAGCTTGTCTATATACAGAGAGCTATCTACATGGCAGAGTAGTACAACATTTCCATATACAGAGTTCTAGCTACATGGCAGATGTGTCCAACGTGTCCATATACTGAGAGCTAGCTACATGGCAGAGTAGCACACCATTTCCATATACAGAGATCAACCTACATGGAAGATGAGTCCAGAGTGTTCATAAACAGAAATCTACCCACAGGGCAGGATTGTTCAACATTTCCATATACAGAGTTCTAGCTACAAGGATGATCAGTCCAACTTGTCTATATACCGAGAGCAACTTACATGGCAGATCACTCCAAAATATCCATGTACAGAGAGCTAGCTAAATGTTCGGCGAGTCCAAAATGTCCATATACAGAGAGCTAGCTACATGGCAGAGTAGCGCACAATTTCCATATACAGAGTTCAACCTACATGGAAGATGAGTCCAAAGTGTTCATATACAAAGACCTAGGGACATGACAGAGTAGTCCCACATGTCCATATAAAGAGTACTAGCTACCTGGGTAATGATTCCAACATGTCCATATACTGAGAGCTAGCTGCATGGCAGACAAATCCAATATGTTCATATACAGAGAGCTACCGACTTGGAATATCAGTCCAACATATCCATGTACAGAAAGCTAGATACATGGCAGACGAGTTCAAAATGACCATATACAGAGAGCTAGCTACATGGCAGGGTAATGTCACATTTCCATATACACAGTTCTACCTACAAGTCAGATGAGTCCATCTTGTCTCTATACAGAGAGCTAGCTACATGGTAGAGTAGAGCACATTTTCCATATACAGAGTTCTAGCAACATGGAAGATGAGTACAACTTGTCTATATACATAGAGCTAGCTACATGGCAGAGTAGTGCAACATATCCATGTACAGAGTTCTAGCTACATGGCAGATGTGTCCAACATGTTCATATACTGGGATGTAGCTACATGGCAGAGCAGTCCGACATTTCCATATTCTGAGAGCTAGCTTCATGGCAGATGTTTCGAACATGTCCATATACTGAGAGCTAGCTACTTGGCAGACAAGTCCAGTATGTTCATATACAGAGAGCTACATACTTGTCAGATCAGTCCAACATATCCATGTACAGACAGCTAGCTACATGGTAGACGAGTCCTAAATGTCCATATAAAGAGTGCTAGCTACATGGCAGTGTAGTGCAACATTTCCATATACAGAGTTCTAGCTTCAAGGCAGATGAGTACAACTTGTCTATACAGAGAGCTAGCTACATGGCAGAGTAGTGCAACATATCCATATACAGAGTTCTAGCTCCATAGCTGATGTGTACAACATGTCCATATACTGACAGCAACCTATATGGAAGATCAGTCCAAAATATCCCTGCACAGAAATCTAGCTATATAGCAGATGAGACCAAAATGTCCATATACACAGAGATAGCTAAATGGCATCGTAGTGCACCATTTCTATATACATAGTTCAAGCTACATGGCAGATAAGTCCAGAGATGTCATATAATGAGAATTAGCTACATGGCAGAATAGAGCAACATTTCCATATACAGAGTTCTAGCTACATGGCAGACAATTCCAATATGTTCATATACAGAAAGCTACCTACTTGGCAGATCAGTCCAACATATCCATGTACAGAAAGCTAGCTACATGGCAGATGAGTCCAAAATGTCCATATACAGAGAGCTAGCTACATGGCAGGGTAGTGCAACATTTTCATATACAAAGTTCTAGCTACAACGCAGATGAGTCCAAAATGTCCATATAAAGAGAGCTAGTTACATGGCAGAAGAGTCCAAAATGTGCATATACAGAGAGCTAGCTTATTGGCAGGGTTGTGCAACATTTCCATATGTAGAATTCTACCTACAACGTAGATGAATACAACTTGTCTATATACAGAGCTACCTACATGGCAGAGTAGTGCAACATTTCCATATACACAGTTCTAGCTACATGGCAGATGTGTCCAACATGTCCATATACTGAGAGCTACCTACATGGCAGATCACTCCAACATATCCAGATACAGGATACTAACTGCATGCAAGATGAGTCCAACATGTCCATATACTGGGGGCTACCTACATGGCAGACAAGTTCAATATGTTCGTATACAGAAAGCTACCTGCGTAGCAGATCAGTTCAACATATGCACGCACAGAGAGCTAGCTTTATGCATACGAATCCAAAATGTACATATGCGGAGAACTAGCTACATGGCAGAGTAGATTAACATTTCCATATACAGAGTTCTAGCTACATGGCAGATGAGTTCAACTTGTGTATCTACTGAAAGCTAGATACATGGCAGAAAAATCCAATATGTTCACTGAAATAGAGGTACCTACTTGGCAGATCAGTCCAAAATATCCAACTATAGAGAGCTAGCTACATGGATGACGAGTCCAAAATGTCTGTAAACAGAGATCTAGGTACATGGCAGGGTAGTGCAACATTTCCTTATACAGTATTCTAGCTACATGGCAGATGTGTCCAACGTGCCCATATAGTGAAAGCAACCTACATCGCAGATCAGTCCAAAATATCCATGCACAGAGAGCTAGCTACATGGCAGACGAGTCCAAAATGTCATGTATAGAGAGCTGGCTACATGGCAGAGTAGTGCACAATTTCCATAAAAAAGTGTTCAAGCTATATGGCAGATGAGTAAAAATTGTTCATATACTGAGAGCTACCTACAAAGTGGAGTAGTCCAACATGTCCACATAAAGACTACAGGCTATCTGGCTAATGAGTCCAACATGCCCATATACTGAGAGCTAGCTACATGGTAGACAAGTCCAATATGTTCATATACAGATAACTACCTACTTGGAAGATCATTCCAACATATCCATGTACAGAGAGTTAGCTACATGACAGACGAGTCCAAAATGTCCATATATAGAGAGCTAGCTACATGGCAATGTATTGCAACATTTCCATATACAGAGTTCTATTTACAAGACAGATGAGTCCGACTTGTCTATATACAGAGAGCTAGCTACATGGCAGAGTAGTCCAACATGTCCATATAAAGAGTACTATCTAACTGGCTAATTAATTCAACGTGTCCCTATACTGAGAGCTAACTGCATGGCAGAAAAACCCATACGTTCATATTCAGAGATCTACCTAATTGGCAGATCAGTCCAACATATCCATCTATAGAGAGCTAGCTACATGGCAGACGAGTATAAAATATCCATATATAGAGAGCTAGCTACATGGCACGGTAGTACAACATTTCCATATACAGAGATCTAGCAACAAGGCAGATGAGTCCAACTTGTCTATATAGAGAGAGCTAGCTTCATGGCAGTGTAGTGCAACATTTCCAAATACAGAGTTTTAGCTACATGGCAGGTGTGTCCAACATGTCCATACACTGAGAGCTAGCTACATGACAGAGCAGTCCAACATGTCCATATACAGGGTACTAGCTCTATGGCTTATGAGTCCAACATGTCCATATACTGAGAGAAAGCTACTTGGCAAACCAGTCCAAAATGTCCCTGTAGAGAGAGCTAGCTATAAGACAGGGTAGTGCAACATTTCCATATACAGACTTGTAGCTACATGGCAGATGTGTCAACGGTGTTCATATACTGAGAGCTACCTACATGGCATACAAGTCCAATATATTCATATACAGAGGAGCTACCTACTTGGCAGATCAATCCAACATATTCATGAACAGAGAGCTAGCTACATGGCAGACGTGTCCAAAATGTCCATATACAGAGAGCTGGCTACATTGTAGTGTAGTTCAACATTAACATATACAGAGTTCAAGCTACATGGCAGATGTGTCCCTTGTGTCATTATACTGAGAGCAAGCTACATGGCAGGGTAATCCAACATGTCCATATTCAGGGTACTACCTACATGGCAGATATATCCAACTTGTCCATATATAGAGAGTCACCCACATGGCAAACACGTCCAATATGATCATATACAGTGAGCAACATACTTGTTAGATCAGTCTAACATAACCAGGTAAAGAGAGTTAGCTACATGGCAGACACTTCCAAAATGTCAATATATAGAGAGTTAGCTACAAGGCAGGGTTGTGCAACATTTCCCTATACTGAGTTCTAGCTACATTGCAGATGTGTCAATGGTGTTCATATACTGAGAGCTACCTACATGGCAGACAATTCCAATATATTCTTATACAGAGAGCTACATACTTGTCATATCAGTTCAACATATCCATGTACACAGAGCTAGCTACATAGCAGATGAGTCAAAAATGTCCATATACAGAGAGATAGCTATATGGCAAGGTAGTGCATTTCCAATTTCAAAGTTCTAGCTACAAGGCAGATGAGTCCAACTTGTCTATATACAGAGAATTCATTACATGGAAAAGTAGTGCAACATTTCCATATTCAGAGTTCTAGCTACATGCCAGATGTGTCCAACGTGTCCATATACTGAGTGCTACCTACATGTGAGAGTAGTCCAACATGTCCATATTCAGGGTAGTAGCTATATGGCAGATGTGACCAACGTGTCCATATAATTAGAGCCACCTAAAAGGCAGACAAGTCCAATATATTCATATACTGAGAGCTACCTACATGGCAGATCATTCCAACATATCCATGTACAGAGAGCTAGCTACATGGCAGACAAGTTCAAAATGTCCATATACAGAGAGCTAGCCACATGGCAGGGTAGTGCAACATTTCCATATACAGAGTTCTAGCTACAAGGCAGATGACTCCAATTTGTCTATATACGGAGAGCTAGCTATATGACAGAGAAGTGCAACATTTCCATATACAGAGTTCTTGCTACATGGCAGATGTGTCCAAGGTGTCCATATACTGAGAGCTAGGTACATGGCAGAGTAGTCCAACATGTCCATATTCAGGGTAGTAGCTACATGGCAGATGTGTCCAACGTGTCCATGTACTGAGAGCTACCTACAGGACAGACGAGTCCAATATGTTCATATACAAAGATCTACCTACCTGGCAGATCAGTCCAACATATGCATGTACAGAGTGCTAGCTACATGGCAGACGAGTCCAAAATGTCCATATACAAAGAGCTAGCAACAAGGCAGGGTAGTGCAACATTTCCATATACAGAGTTCTAGCTACAAGGCAGATGACTGCAAATTGTCTATATACCGAGAGCTAACTACATGGCAGGGAAGTACACCATTTCCACATACAGATTCTAGCTACATGGCAGATGTGCCCAACATGTCCATATACTGAGAGCCAACTACAGAGCAGACAAGTCCAATATGTTCATATACAGAGACTAACCTACTTGGCAAAACAATCCAACATATCCATGTACAGAGAGCTAGCTTTATGGTAGAGTAGTGCAAAATTTCCATATACAGAGTTCTAACTGCATGGCAGATGTGTCCAACGTGTCCATATACGGAGAGCCATCTACAGGGCAGACAAGTCCTATATGTTCATCTACAGAGAGCTACCTATTTGGAAGATCAGTCAAACATATCCATGTACAGAGAGCTAGCTAAAAGCACACAAGTCCAAAATGTCCATATACAGACATGGCAGGGTTGTGCAACATTTCTTTTTACAGAGTTCTAGCTAAAAGGCCAATGAGTCCAACTTGTCTATATACAGATAATTCGTTACATGGCAGAGTAGTGCAACATTTCCATACACAGAGTTCTATCTACATGGCAAATGTGTCCAACATTTCGATATATTGAGTGCTAGCTACATGTCAGAGAAGTCCAACATGTCCATAATCAGGGTAGTAGCTACACGGCAGATATGTCCAACTTGTCCTTATACTGAGAGCCAGCTACAAGGCAGACAAGTCCAATATGTTTATGTACAGAGAGATAACTACTTGGCAGTTATGTCCAACATATCCATGTACAGAGGGCTAGCTACATGACAGATGATACCAAAGTGTCCATATACAGAGAGCTAGCTACATGGCAGAGTAGTCCAACATGTCCATATTCAGTATGGTAGCTACATGACAGATGTGTCCAATGTGTCCATATACTGAGAGCCACCTTCATGGCAGATCACTTCAACATGTCCATATACAGGGTATTAACTACATGGCAGATGAGTCCAACATGTCCATATACTGATAGCTAGCTACATTGCAGATGTATCCAACATGTCCATATACTGGGAGCTAATTAGATAGCAGACATGTTCAATATGTTCATGTACAGAGAGCTACCTACTTGGCAGATCAGTCCAACATATCCTTGTTCAGAAAGTTAGCTACATGGCAGATGAGTTCAAAATGTCCATGAACAGATAGCTAGGTACATGGTAGAGAATTCCAATATGTTCATATACAGAGAGCTACCTACTTGGCAGATCAGTCCAACATATCCATTTACAGAGACCTAGCTTCATGCAGACGAGTCCAAAATGTCCACATACAGAGAGCTAGCTCCATGGCAAGGTAGTGCAACATTTCCATATATAGAGTTCTAGATACAAGGCAGATGAGTCCAACTTGTACATAAACAGAGAGCTAACTACATGGCAGAGTAGTGCAACATTCCCATACACAGGGTTCTAGTTCCATGGCAGATATGTCCAACGTGTCCATATACTGAGAGCTAGCTACATGGCAGAGTAGTCCTACATGACCATATTCAGGATAGTCGCTACATGGCAGATGTGTCCAAGGTGTCCATATACTGAGAGGTACCTACATGGCAGACAAATCCAATATGTTCATATACAGAGAACTCTTTACTTGGCAGATCAGTCCAACATATCCATGTTCAGAGAGCTACCTATATGGCAGACAAGTCCAAATTGTCCATATACAGAGAGCTAGCTACATGGCAGGGTAGTGCAACATTTACATATACGGAGTTCTAGATACAAAGCAAATGAGTACAAATTGTCTATATGCAGAAAGCTAGCTACATATCAGAGTAATCCAACATGTCCATATTCAGAGTTCTAGCTATATAGCAGATGTTTCCAACGTGTTCCTATACTGAGAGCTAGCTACATGGCAGACAAGTCCAGTATGTTCTTATACAGAGAGCTAATTACCTGACAGATCAGTCCAACATATCCATGTACACAGAGACAGCTACATGGCAGAAGAGTCTAAAATGAACATATACAGAGAGCTAGCTACATGGCAGGGTAGTGAAACATTTCTATACACAGAGTTCTAGGTATATGTCAGATCAGTCCAATGTGTCCATATACTGAGTGTTAGCTACATGGCCAATGAGTCCAGCATGTGTATATTTAGAGGGATAGCTACAAGGAAGATGAGTCCAACAGGTCTATATACAGAGAGCTAACTACGTGGCAGGTTAGTGCAACATTTCCATATACTGAGTTCTAGCTACATGGCAGATGTGTCCAACATGTCCATATACTTAGGGCTGGCTGCATGGAAGACAAGTCCTATTTGGTCATATACAGAGAACTACCCACTTGAAATATCAGTCCAACATATCCATGTACAGAGAGCTAGTGTCATGGCAGACGAGTCCAAAATGTCCATATACAGAGAGCTAGCTACAGGGCAGGGTTGTCCAACATTTCCAAATACAGACTTCTAGCAACAAAGCAGATGAGTCCAACTTGTCTGTATACAGAGAGCCATCGACATGGCATCGTAGTGCAACATTTCCATACACAGATTTCTAGCTACACTGGAGATGTGTCCAACGTGTCCATATACTGAGCTAGCTACATGGCAGACAAGTCCAATATGTTCATATACAGAGAGCTACCTACTTGGCAAATCAGTCTAACATATCCATGTACATAGAGCTAGCTACATGGCAGACTAGACCAAAATTTCCATATGCACAGAGCTAGCTACATGGCATTTTAGTGCAACATTTCCATATACAGAGTTGTCGCTGCAAGGCAGATGAGTCCAACTTGTTTATATACAGAAATCTAACTACATGGCAAGGTAGTGTAACATTTCCATATACAGAGTTCTAACAACATAGAAGACTTGTCCAACATGGCAGTGGTAGTGCAACATTTCCATATACAGAGTTCTAGATACAAGGCAGATGTGTCCAACTTGTCTGTAAACAGAGAGCTAACTACATGTCAGAGTAGTGCAATATTCACATATACAGGGTTCTAGTTCCATGGCAGATATGTCCAACGTGTCCATATACTGAGAGTTAGCTACATGGCAGAGTAGTCGAACATGTCCATATTAAGTGTCCTAGCTGCATGGCAGATATGACCAACTTGTCTTTATACTGAGATCCACCTACATGGCAGACAAGTCCAATATGTTGATATACAGGGAGCTGCCTACTTGGCAGATCAGTCCAACATAACCAAGTATAGAGAGCTAACTAAATGGCAGAGGAATCTAAAATGTCCATATACAGACAGCTAGCTACATGACAGGGTAGTGCAACATTTCCATATACTGGTTTCTAGCTACATGGCAGATGTGTCTAAGGTGTTCATATACAGAGAGCTACCTACATGACAGACAAGTCCAATATGTTCATATACAGAGAGCTATCTACTTGTCAGACCAGTTCAACATATCCATGCCCTGAGATCTAGCTACATGACAGATGAATCCAAAATTTCCACATACAGAGAGCTAGCTCCATGGCAAGGTAGTGCAACATTTCCATATACAGAGTTCTAGATACAAGGCAGATGAGTCCAACTTGTCTATAAACAGAGAGCTAACTACATGACAGAATAGTGCAACATTCCCATATACAGGGTTCTAGTTCCATGGCAGATATGTCCAACGTGTCCATATACTGAGAGTTAGCTACATGGCAGAGTAGTCCAACATGTCCATATTCAGGGTAGTAGCTACATGGCAGATGTTTCCAACGTGTCAATAGACTGAGAGCCACCAACATGGCAGACAAGTCCAATATGTGCATGTACAGAGAGCTACCTACTTGTCAGATCAGTCCAACATATCCATGTACAGAGAGCTAGCTACATAGCAGACGAGTCCAAAATGTCCATATACAGAGAGCTAGCCACATGAGAGTGTAGTGCAACATTTCCATATACAGAGTTGTAGCTACAAGGCAGATGAGTCCAACTTGTCTATATATAGATAGCTATCTATATGGCAGAGTAGTGTAACATTTCCATATACAGAGTTCGAGCTACATGGCAGATGTGTCCAACATATCCATGTATTGACAGCTAGATACATGGCAGACAAGTCCATTATGTTCTTATAGAGAAAGCTACCTACTTGGCAGATCAGTTCAACATATCCATGTACAGAGAGCTATCTACATAGCACACGAGTCCAAAATTTCCATATACAGAGAGCTATCTACTTGGCAGGATAGTGTAACATTTCCATATACAGATTTTCATCTACAAGGCAGATGATTCCAACTTGTCTAAATATAGACATCTAACTCCATGGCAAGGTAGTGCAACATTATCATATACAGAGTTCTAGCTACCTTGCAGATATGTCCAATGTGTCCATATACTGAGAGTTAGCTACAAGGCAGAGTAGTCCAACATGCCCATATTAAGTGTACTAGCTGCATGGCAGATATGACCAACTTGTCCTTATACTGAGATCCACCTACATGGCAGACAAGTCCAATATGTTGATATACAGAGAGCTGCCTACTTGGCAGATCAGTCCAACATAACCATGTATAGCGAGCTAACTAAATGGCAGAGGAGTCCAAAATGCCCATATACAGACAGCTAGCTACATGGCAGGGTAGTGCAACATTTCCATATACTGGTTTCTAGCTACATGGCAGATGTGTCAAAGGTGTTCATATACAAAGAGCTACCTACATGACAGACAAGTCCAATATTTTCATATACAGAGAACTATCTACTTGGTAGACCAGTTCAACATATCCATGCCCTGAGATCTAGCTGCATGGCAGACGAATCCAAAATATATATATACAGAGAGTTAGGTACACAGCAGGTTAGTACAACATTTCCATATACACAGATCTAACTACAAGGCATATGAGTTCAACTTTTCTATATACAGAGAGCCAGCTGCATGGCAGTGTAGTCCAACATGTCCATATTCAGGGTACTAGCTACATGGCAGATGTGTCCAACTTGTCATATACTGAGAGCCACTTAAATGGCAGACAAATCCAATATGTTCATATACAGAGAGCTACCTACTTGGCAGATCAGTCCAACATAACAATGTACAGAGAGCTAGATACATGGAATACGAGTCCAAAATATCCATATACCTAGACCTAGCTATATGGCTGGGTAGTGCAGCATTTCCATATACAGAGTTCTACCTACAAGGCAGATGAGACCATCTTGTCTATATATAGAGAGGTAGTAAAATGGCAGAGTAGTGCAGCATTATCATATACAGAGTTCTAGTAAATGGCAGATATGTCTAATGCGTCCATACACTGAGAGCTAGCTACATGGCAGAGCAGTCCAACATGTCCATATACAGGATACTAGCTACATGGCAGATATGTCCAACTTTTCCACATACGGAGAGCTACATACAAGGCAGACAAGTCCAATATGCTCATATACACAGAGCTACCTACTTGGTAGATCAGTCCAAGATATCCATGTATAGAGAGCTAGCTAAATGGCAGATGAGTCCAAAATGTCCATATACAGACAGCTAGCTGCATGGCAGGGTAGTGTAACATTTCCATATACTGAATTCTAGCTACATGGAAGTTGTGTCAATGGTGTTCATATACAGAGAGCTACCTACATGACAGAAAATTCCAATATGTTCGTATACAGAGACCTACGACCTTTGCAGATCAGACCAACATATCCATGTACAGAGAGCTAGCTTCATGGAAGAAGAGTGCAAAATGTCCATATACAGAGAGCTAGCTACATGGCAGGGTAGTGCAACATTTCCATATACAGAGTTCTAGCTACAAGGCAGATGAGTCCA
>NW_006408949.1:965405-971277 GCF_000296735.1 Chrysochloris asiatica
GCTACATGGCAGGGTAGTGCAACATTTCCATATACAGAGTTCTAGCTACAAGGCAGATGAGTCCAACATGTCTATAGACAGAGAGCTAGCTACATGGCAGTGTAGAATAACATTTCCAGATAAAGAGTTCTAGCTACAATGCAGATGTGTGCAATGAGTCCATATTCTGAGAGCTAGCTACATGGCAGGGTAGTGTAACATTTCCATATACAGATTTCTAGCTACAAGTCAGATGAGTCAAACTTGTCTATATATAGATATCTAACTTCATGGCAGGGTAGTGCAATATTTCCATATACAAATTTCTAGCTACATGGCAAATGTGACCAACGTGTACATATACTGAGAGCTAGTTACATGGCAGGGTAATGTAACATTTCCATAAAATGTGTTCTAGCTACATGGTAGATGTGTCAAAGGTGTTCATATGCAGAGAGCTATAGACATGGTAAACAAGTCCAATATGTTCATATTCAGAGAGCTACCTACTTGGCAGATCTGTCCAACATATCCATGTACAGAGAGCTAGCTTCATGACAGACAATTCTAAAATGTACATACACAGAGAGCCAGCTACATGACAGGGTCGTGGAACCTTTCCATATAAAGAGTTCTAGGTACAAGGCAAATGAGTCCAACTTGTCTATTTACAGAGTGCGAGCAACATGACAGAGTAGTGCATATACACAGTTCTACGTATATGGCAGATGAGTTCAACATGTCCATATACTGAGAGATAGCTACATGGCAGACAAGTTCAATATGTTCATATACAGAGAGCTACCTACTTGGAAAATCAGCCCAACATATCCATGTATAGAGAGCTATCTACATGGCAGACGAGTCCAAAATTTCCATACACAGAGATCTAGCTACATGGCAGGGTAGTGTAACGTTTCCATATACAGATTTCAAGCTACAAGGCAAATGATTCCAACTTGTCAATACATAGAGATCTAACTTCATGCCAGCGAAGTGCAACATTATCATATACAGAGTTCTAGCTACCTGGCAGATGTGTCCAACGTGTCCATATACTGAGAGCTAGTTACATGGCACAGTAGTCCAACATGTCTGTATTCAGGGTACTAGTTACATGGCAGATATGTCCAACTTGCCCATATACTGAGAGCAACCTACAGGACAGACAAGTTCAATATGTTCATATACAGAGCACTACCTACTTGGCAGATCAATCCAACATATCCTTGTACAGAGAACGAGCTACATGACAGACTATTCCAAAATGTCAATATACAGAGAGCTAGCTACATGGCAGGGTAGTGCAACATTTCCATATACTGAGTTCTATCTTCATGCCATATGTATCCAACATGTCCATATACTGAGAGCTAGCTACGTGGCAGACAAGTCCAATATGTTCATATACAGAGCGGTACCTACTTTGCAGATCAGTCCAACATATCCATGAACAGAGTTCTAGCTACATGGCAGACAATTCCAAAATGTACGTATATATAGAGCTATCTGCATGGAAGGGTAGTAAAACATTTCCATATACTGAGTTCTAGCTAAATGCCAGATGTGCCAACGGTGTTCAGATACTGAGAGCTACCTACATGGCAGACAAGTCCAATATGTTTATATACAGAGAGGTAAACATATACAGAGAGCTAACCATATGTTATGGGGATGCAACATTTCCATATACAGAGTCCTAGTTACATGACCAACTTGTCTATATACAGAGAGCTAGGTACATGGCAGTGTAGTGCAACATTTCAATATACAGAGTTCCAGATACAAGGCAGATGTGTCCATCGTATCCATATACAGAGAGCTTGCTACATGGCAGAGTAGTCCAACATATCCATATTCAGGGTAGTAGCTATATGGCAGATATGTCCAAAGTGTCCATATACTGAGAGCCAACTACAGGGCAGACAAGTCCAATATGTTCATATACAGGGAGCTAAATACTAGTGAGATAAGTCCAACATATCCACATACAGATAGCTACCTACATGTCAGACGAGTCCAAAATATCCATGTACAGAGAGCTATCTATATGTCAGGATAGTGCAACATTTCCATTTACAGAATTCTAGCTAAAAGGCAGATAAGTCCAACTTGTCTATATACAGAGAGTTAGCTAAATTGCAGAGTAGTGCAACATTTCCATTTACAGTGTTCTAGCTACGTGGCAGATGTGTCCAACATGTCCATATACTGAGCGCTAGCTACATGTCAGAGTAGTCCAACAAATCCATATTCAGGGTAGTAGCTATATGGCAGATGTGTCCAAAATGTCCATATACTGAGAGCCAACTACAGGGCAGACAAGTCCAATATGTTCATGTGTTGGCAGATCACTCCAACACATCCATGTACAGAGAGCTAGATACATGGCAGACGAGTCCAAAATGTCCATATACAGAGAGATAGCTAAATGGCATGGTAGTGCAACATTTCCATATACAGAGTTCTAGTTACAATGCAGATGAGTCCAACTTGTCTATATACAGAGATCTAACTACATGGCAGAGTAGTGCAATATGTACATGTACAAGGTAGTAGCTACATGTCAGATGAGTCCAACATGTCCATATACTGAGAGCTAGCTACATGGCAGAGAAGTCCTATATGTTCATATACAGAGAGCTATCTACTTCTCAGATCAGTGTAACATGTGCATGTACAGAGAGCTAGCTACATGTCAGGGTAGTTCAACATTTCCATATACAGATTGCTAGATATATGGCAGATGTGTACAAGGTGTCCATATATTGAGAGCTACCTTCATGACAAATAAGTCCAATATATTTATATACAGAGAGCTACCTATTTGTCAGATCAGTCCAATGTATCCATGTACAGAGAGCTAGCTACATGGCAGGGTAGTGCAACATTTTCATATACAGAGTTTTAGCATCAAAGCAGATGAGTACAAATTGTCTATACGCAGAAAGCTAGCTACATATCACAGTAATTCAACATGTCCATATTCTGAGTTCTAACTATATGGCAGATGTTTCCAATGTGTCCATATATTGAGAGCCAGCTACATGGAAGACAAGTCCAGTATGTTCATATACAGAGAGATATCTACTTGACAGATCAGTCCAACATATCTATGTACAAAAACCTAGCTACATGGCAGAAGAGTCCAAAATGAACATATACAGAGAGCTAGCTACATGGCAGGGGAGTGAAACATTTCCATATACAGAGTTCTAGGTATATGGCAGATGTGTCCAACATATCCACATACTGAGTGTTTGCTACATGGCAGATGAGTTCAGCATGTGTATATTTAGAGGGCTAGCTACAAGGCAGATGAGTCCAACATGTCTATATACATAGAGCTAGTTACATAGAAGGGTATTCCAACATTTCCATATACAGAGTTCTGGCTACAAGGCAGATGAGTCCAACTTGTCTATATACAGAGAGCTATCTACGTGGCAGGGTAGTGCAACATTTCCATATACAGAGTTCTAGCTACATTGCAGAAGTGTCCAATGTGTCCATATACGTAGGGCTGGCTACATGGCAGACAAGTCCAATTTGTTCATATTAGAGAGCTACCTATTCGAAAGATCAGTCCAACATATTCATGTACAGAGAGCTAGTGTCAGGGCAGACAAATCCAAAATGTCCATATACATAGAGCTAGCTACATGGCAGGGCAGTCCAACATTTCCATATTCAGAGTTCTAGCAACATGTCAGATGAATCCAACTTGTCTATATAAATGGAGCTAGCTACATGGCAGATTGTGCAACATTTCCATATACAGAGTTCTACCTACAAGGCAGATGAATCCAAATTGTCTATATACAGAGAACTAGCTACATGGAAGAGTAGTGCAACATTTTCATATACACAGTCCTCGTTCCATGGCAGATGTGTCCACTGTGTCCATATACTGAGAGCTATCTACATGGCAGAGTAGACCAACATGTCCATATACAGTATACTGGCTAAATGGCAGATAAGTCCAACATGTACATATACTGAGAGCCACCTACGTGACAGACAAGCACAATATGTTCATATACACAGAGCTACCTACTTGGAAGATTAATCACTCCAACATATCCATGTATAGAGGGCTAGCTACGTGGCAGACGAGTCCAAAATGTCCATATACAGAGAGCTAGCCACATGGCAGGATAAACAACCTTTCTATATACAGAGTTCTAGCTATGAGGCAGACAAGTCTAAAATGTCCATATACAGGTAGCTAGCCACATGGCAGGGTAGTATAACATTTCCATATACAGAGTTCTAGCTACCATGCAGATGAGTCCAACTCGTCTATAGACAGAGAGCTAGCTAAATGGCAGGGTAGTGCAACATTTCCATATACAGAGTTCTAGCTGAAAGGAAGATTTTTCCAACTTGTCTATATACAGTAATCTAACTACATGGCAGGGTAGTGCAACATTTCCATATATAGAGTTCTAGCTATAAGGCAGATTAGGCCAACTTGTCTATATACAGAGAGTTAGCTATATGGCAGTGCACTGCAACCTTTCCATATACAGATTCCTAGCTACATGGCAGATGTTTCCATGGTGCCAATATACTGTGAGCTAACTACATTTCAGACATGTCCAATATGTTCATATACAGAGAGCAAACTACTTGGCAAATCAGTTCAACATAGCCATGAATAGAAAGCTAGCTACATGACAGACGAGCTCAAAATGTCCATATACAGAGAGCTAACTACATTCCAGGGTAGTGCATCATTTCCATATTCAAAGTTCTATCTATATGGCAGATGTGTCCAACGTGTCCATAAATTGAGAGCTACTTACATGGCATATCAGTCCAAAATATCCATACACAGAGAACTAGCTAGATGTCAGATGACTCCAACAGAGACCTAATTACATGGCAGAGTAGTGCATCATTTCCATATACAGAATTCAAGCTGCATGGCAGATGAGCCCAAGTGTTCATATACTGAGAGCCAGCTACATGGCAGAGTAGTCCAACATCTCCATATAAATAGTAGTAGCTACATGGCACATGTGTCCAACGTGTCCATATACTGAGAGCTAGTACATGGCAGACAAGTCCAATATGTTCAATAACAGAGAGCTACCTACTTGGCAGATCTGTCCAACTTATCCATGTAAAAGAGAGCTAGTTACATGGCAGACGAGTCCGAAATGTCCATATACAGAGAGCTAGCTACATTGCAGGATAGTGCAACATTTCCATATACAGAGTTCTAGCTACAAGGCACATGAGTCCAACTTTTCCTTATACAGAGAGCTAACTACATGACAAAGTAGTGCAACATTTCCATATACAGAGTTCTAGCTACATGGCAGATGTGTACAATGTGTCCATATACTGTGAGCTACCTATATGGCAGATGAGTTCAAAATATCCATACACAGAGAATGAGTCCAATGTGTTCATATACTGAGAGCTAGGTACATGGATGAGTAGTCCAACATGTAAATATACATGGTACTAGCTCTCTGGCTAATGATTCCAACATGTCCATATACTGAGAACTAGCTACATGGCAGATAAGTCCAGCATGTTCATATACAGAAAGCCACCTATTTGACATATCAGTCCAACATTTCCATGTACAGAGAGCTACTTACATAGCAGACAAGTCCAAAATGTCCAAATACAGAGAGCTAGTTACATGGCAGGATTCTGAAACATTTCCATATACAGAGTTCTACCTACATGGAAGATGTGTTCAATGTGTCCATATAGTGAGAGCTACCTACATGGCAAATCAGTCCAACATGTCCATATACAGGGTACTAGCTACATGGCTCCTCTGGTAGCGTAGTGGTTACGAATCGGGCTGCGAACCTTAGGTCAGCGGTTCGAAACTACCAGCCGCTCCGCGGGAGAAAGATGAGGCTTTCTA
>NW_006408949.1:971634-972168 GCF_000296735.1 Chrysochloris asiatica
TATACAGAGTTCTAGCTACAAGGCAGATGAGTCCAACTTGTCCATATACTGAGAGCTAGATACATGGCAAAGTAGTCCAACATGTCCATATACAGGGTACTAGCTACATGGCAGATGATTCGAACATGTCCATATACTGAGAGCTAGCTACATGGCAGACGAGTCCAAAATGTCCATATACGGAGAGCTAGCTACATGGCAGGGTAGTGCAACATATACAAATACAGAGTTCTACCTACAAGGCAGATGAGTCCCACTTGTCTATATACAGAGAGCTGACTACATGGCAGTGTAGGGCAACATTTCCATATACAGAGTTCTAGCTACAAGACAGATGAGTACATCTTGTCCAAAAACTGAGAGCTACATACATGGCAGATCAGTCCAAAATATCCATACACAGAGAGCTAGCTAAATGGCAGATGACTCCTAAATGTCCATATACAGAGACCTAATTACATGGCAGAGTAGTGCATCATTTCCATATACAGAATTCAAGCTGCATGGCAGATGAGCCCAAGTGTTCATATACTG
>NW_006408949.1:972458-975993 GCF_000296735.1 Chrysochloris asiatica
TATACAGAGAGCTAACTACATGGCAAAGTAGTGCAACATTTCCATACACAGAGTTCTAGCTACATGGCAGATGTGTACAACGTTTCCATACACTGTGAGCTACCTACATGGCAGATGCGTCCATAATATCCATATACAGATAGCTAGCTACATGTCAGACGACTCCAAAATGTCCACATACAGAGAGCTAACTACATGGCAGAGTAGTGAATCATTTCCATATACAAAACTCAAACTACATGTTAGATTAGCAAAAGTGTGCATATCCTGAGAGCTAGCTACAAGGATGAGTACTCCAACATGTCCATATAAAGAGTACTAGCTATATGGCAGATGTGTCCAACATGTCCATATACTGAGGGCTAGTACATGGCAGACAAGTCCAATATGTTCAATAACAGAAAGCTACCTTCTTGGCAGATCAGTCCAACATAACCATGTACAGAGAGTTAGCTACATGGAGATGAGCCCTAAATGTCCATATAAAGAGAGCAAGCTACATGGCAGGATAGTGCAACATTTCCTTATACAGAGTTCTAGCTACATGGCAGATGTGTTCAACTTGTCCATATAGCGAGAACTACCTACAAGGCACATCATTCCAACATGTCCATATACAGGGTACTAGCTACATGGAAAATGAGTCCAATATGTCCATATACTGAGAGCTAGCTACATGGCAGACAAGTCCAATATGTTCATATACAGAGAGCTAGCTACATGGCAGGGTAGTGGAACATTTCCATATACAGAATTCTAGCTTCAAGGAAGATGAGTCCAACATGTCTATATACAGAGACCTAGTACATGGCAGAGCACTCCAATATGTCCATATAAAGAATACTTGTTACCTGGCCAATGAGTACAACATGTACATATACTGAAAGCTAGCTACATGGCAGACAAGTCCAATATGTTCATATATCGAGAGCTACCTTCCTGGCATATCAGTCAAACATATCCATGTACAGAAAGCTAGCTACATGACAGACTAATCCAAAATATCCATATACAGAGAGCTAACTAAATGGCAAGCAAGTCCAATATATTCATATAATGAGAGCTAGTACATGGCAGATCAGTCCAACATATCCATGTACAAAGAGCTAGCTACATGGCAGATGAGTCCAAAAATGTCCTTATACAGAGAGCTAGCTACATGCAGGGTAGTGCACCATTTGTATATACAGAGTTCAAGCTAAAAGTCAGATGAGTCCAACTTGTCTTTATACAGAGAGCTAGCTACGTGGCAGGGAAGTGCAACATTTCCATATACAGAGTTCTAGCTGCAAGGCCGATGAGTCCAACTTGTCCATATAAAGAGAGCTATCTACATGGCAAAGTAGAACAACATGTATACAGAGTTCTAGCTACATGGCAGATTTGTCCATATATTGAGAGCTAGCTACATTGCTGAGTAGTCAAAAATATACATGCACTGAGAGCTAGAGAGATGTCAGAAGAGTCCAAAATTTCCATAAACAGAAAGCTAACTATATGGCAGGGTAGTGCAACATTTCCATATACAGAGTTCTAGCTACATGGCAGATGAGTCCAACGTGTCCATATACTGAGAGAAAGCTAATTGGCTGTTGATTCCAACATTTCCATACACAGAGTTCTAGCTACATGGCAGATTTGTCCATATATTGAGAGCTAGCTACATTGCTGAGTAGTCAAAAATATACATGCACTGAGAGCTAGAGAGATGTCAGAAGAGTCCAAAATTTCCATAAACAGAAAGCTAACTATATGGCAGTTTACTGCATCATTTCCATATACAGAGTTCAAGCTACATGACAGATGAGTCCAACATGTCTATATACTGAGAGCTAGCTACATGACAGGGTAGTGCAACATTTCCAACTACAGAGTTCTAGCTACATGGCAGAAGTGTCCCCAATGTCCATATACAATGAGGTAGCTACATGGCCAAGTAGTCCAAAATGTTCATATACAGGGTATTAGCTACAAGGTAGATCAGTCCTACTTGTCTATATATGTCAAAGTAGTACATCATTTCCATATACAGAGTTCAAGATACATGGCAGATGAGTTCAAATGTTCATATACTGAGAGCTAGCTACATGGCAGAGTAGTGCAACATGTCCATATAGAGGGTACTAGCTACCTGGCAGATGAGTCTAACATGTCCATATACTGGGAGTTAGCTACATGGCAGATAAGTCCAATATGTTCACATATAGAGAGCTACCTAATTGGCAGATCAGTCGAACATATCCATGTACAATGAGCTAGCTACAAGGCAGCTGAGTCCAAAATGTCCATATACAGAGAGCTAGCTACATGGCAGAGTAGTGCAACATTTGCATATACAGAGTTCTAGATAAAAGGCAGATGAGTCCAACTTGTCTATATACAGAGAGTTAGCTACATGGCAGAGTAGTGCAACATTTCCATATATGGAGTTCTGGCTACAAGATAGATGAGTCCAACATGTCCATATACTGAGAGCTAGTTACATAGCAGTAAGTCCAATATGTTCATATACAGAGAGGTGCCTACATGGCTGATCAATCCAACATATCCATGTACAGAGAGATAGCTACATGGCAGACGATTCCAAAGTGTCCATAAATTGAGAGCTAACTACATGGCAGAGTAGTCCAAAATATCCATGCAGAGATAGCTATCTACGTGTCAGACGAGTCCAAAATGTCCATATATGGAAATGTTGCACTACCCTGCATATAGCTAGCTCTCTATATGGAAATATTGGACTCATATGCCATTTAGATAGCTCTCTGTACATGGATGTGTTGTAATGATCTTCCAAGTAGTTAGCTCTCTGTATATGAACATATTGGACTTGTCTGCCATGTATCTGGCTCACAATATATGGATATATTGGTCTCATCTGACATGTACCTAGGACCCTGAAAATAGACATGTTGGACTGCTCTGCCATGTAGCTAGCTCTCTGTACGTTGATATTTTGAACTGCTCTGCCATGTAGCTTGAACTCTGTATATGGATATGATGCACTACTCTGCAATGTAGCTAGCTCCCTCTATATAGACAATTTGTACTCATATGCCTTGTAGCTAGAACTCTGTATATGGAAAAGTTGCACTACCCTGCCATGTAGCTAACTCTCTGTATATGAACATTTTGGACTTGTATGCCATGTAGATAGCTCTCTGTACATGGATATGTTGTAATGATCTGTCAAGTAGGTAGCTCTCTGCATATGAACATATTGGACCTGTCTGCCCTGTAGGTGGCTCTCAGTATATGGATACTTTGGACACATCTGCCATGCAGCTAGCTCTCTGTACATGGATATGTTGGACGAATCTGACAAGTAGGTAGCCCTCTGTATATGAACATATTGGACTTGTCTGCCATGTAGTTATCTCTCAGTATAGGGACACGGTGGACACATCTGCCATGCAGTTAGAACTCTATATATGGACATGTCGGACTGCTCTGCCATGTAGCTAGCTCTCAGTGTATGTACACGTTGGACACATCTGCCATGTACCTAGAACTCTGTATATGAAAATGTTGCACT
>NW_006408949.1:976093-976722 GCF_000296735.1 Chrysochloris asiatica
TATGAACATATAGGACTTGTCTGCCCTGTAAGTGGCTCTCAGTATATGGACACGTTGAACATATCTGCCATGTAGCTATTACCCTGAATATGGACATGTTTTTCTACTCTGCCATGTAGCTAGCTCTCAGTATATGTACACATTGGACACATCTACATGTAGTTAGAACTCTGTATATGGGAATGTTGCACTACCCTGCCATGAAGTTACATCTCTATATATAGACATGTTGGACTCATCTGCCTTGTAGCTAGAAATCTGTATATTGAAATGTTACACTACCCTGTCATGACGCTAGCTCTCTGTATATGGACATTTTGGACTTGTCTGCCATGTAGTTAGCTCTCTGTACATGGATATGTTGGAATGATCTGCCAAGTAGGTTGTTCTCTGTATATGAACATATTTCACTTGTCTGCCATGTAGTTGGCTCTCAGTATATAGACATGTTGGACACATTTGGCATGTAGCTAGTAACCTAAATATGGACATGTTGGTCTACTCTGTCATTTAGCTAGCCCTCAGTATATGAACACATTTGATACATGTGCCATGTTGCTAGAACTCTGTATGTGGTAATGTTGCACTATCCTGCCATGTAGTTAGATCTCTGTATATAGACAAGTTAG
>NW_006408949.1:977436-981296 GCF_000296735.1 Chrysochloris asiatica
TTGCTAGAACTCTGTATGTGGTAATGTTGCACTATCCTGCCATGTAGTTAGATCTCTGTATATAGACAAGTTAGACTCATCTGTCTTTAGCTATATCTCTGTATATGGAAATGTTTCACTATCCTTCCATGGAGCTAGCTCTCTGTATGTGGACACTTTGGAATCGTCTGCCATGTAGCTAGCTCTATTTACATGGATATGTTGGACTGATCTGCCAAGTAGTTAGGTCTCTGTATATGAACATACTGGAATTGTCTGCCATGTAGCTAGCTCTCAGTATATGGACATGTTGGAAACAACTGCCATATAGCTAGAACTCTGAATACGGACATGTTGGAATACTCTGCCATGTAGCTAGCTTTCTGTATATAGACAATTTTTACTCATCTTCCTGTAGCTAGAACTCTGTATATGGAAACGTTGCACTACCCTGCCATGTGGCTAACTCTGTGTATATGGACATTTGGAATCTTCTGACATGTAGCTAGGTCTCTGTACATGGATATGTTGTACTGATCTGCCAAGTAGGTAGCTCTCTGCATATAAACACATAGGATGTGTCTGTCATGTAATTGGCTCTCAGTATATGAAAACGTTGAACAAATCTGCCATGTAGCTACTACCCTGAATATGGACATGTTGGACTACTCTGCCATGTAGCTAGCTCTCAGTATATGGATATGTTGGACACATCTGCATGTAGCTAGAACTATGTATATGGAAATATTGCAATACCCTGCCATGTAGTTAGATTTCTGTATATAAACAAGTTGGGCTCCTCTGACTTGTACCTAGAACTCTGCATATGGAAATGTTGCACTACCCTGCCATGTAGCTACTCTCTGTATATGTACATTTTGGAGTCGTCTGGCATGTATCTAGTTCTCTGTACAAGAATATGTCAGACTTAACTGCCAAGTACGTAACTCTCTGTATTTGAACATATTGGACTTGTTTGCTATGTAGGTAGCTCTCAGTATATGGACATGTTGGGTTCAGCTGCCATGTAGTCAGTAACCTGTATATGGACATGTCGGACTGCTCTGCCATGTAGCTAGCTCTCAGTGTATGGACACGTTGGACAATCTGCCATGTACCTAGAACTCTGTATATGGAAATGTTTCACTACCCTGCCATGTAGCTAGCTCTGTGTATATGGACACTTTGGAATCGTCTGCCATATAGCTAGCTCTCCGTACACGGATATGTTGGACTGAATTGCCAAGTAGTTAGCTCTCTGAATATGAACATACTGGGTTTGTCTGCCATGTAGCTAGCTCTAAGTATATGCACATGTTGGACACATCGGCCGTGAGGCTCGAACTCTGTGTATGGAAATGTTGCTCTACTCTGCCATGTAGCTAGCTCACTGTATATAGACAAGTTGGACTCATCTGCCTCATAACTAAAACCCTGTATGTGGTAAAGTTGTACTCATCTGCCATGTAGCTAGCTCTCTGTACATGGACATGTTGGATTGATCTGTTAAGTAGGTAGCTTTCTGTATATGAACATATTGGAGTTGTCTGCCCTGTAGGTGGCTCTCAGTGTATGGACATGTTGGACTCATCTGACATGTAGTTAGTATCCTGTATATGGACATGTTGGACTGGTCTGCCATGTAGCTAGCTCTCTGTAAGTGGATATTTTGAACTGATCTACCATGTAGCTTGAACTCTGTATATGGAAATGATGCACTACTCTGCCATGTAGGTAGCTCTTAGTATATAGACAATTTGTACTCATCTGCCTTGTAGCTAGAACTCTGTGTATGAAAATGTTGCACTACCTTGCCATGTAGCTAACTCTATGTATATGGACATTTTGGACTCGTCTGCCATGTAGCTAGTTATCTGTACATGGATGTGTTGGACTGATCTGCCAAGTAGGTAGCTCTCTGTATATGAACATATAGGACTTGTCTGCCCTGTAAGTGGCTCTCAGTATATGGACACGTTGAACATATCTGCCATGTAGCTATTACCCTGAATATGGACGTGTTGGAATACTCTGCCATGTAGCTAGCTCTCATTATATGGACACGTTGGGCACATCTGCCATGTAGCTCAAACTCTGTATATGGAAATGTTGCACTACTCTGCCATGTAGCTAGCTCTCTGTATGTACTCAAGATGGACTCATCTGCCTTGTAGCTATAGCTCTGTATATGGAAATATTGCACTACGTTGCCATGTAGCTAGATCTCTTTAGATGGACATTTTGACTCATCTGTCATGTAGCTAGCTCTCTGTACATGGATTTGTTGGACTGATCTGCCTATTTTGTAGCCCTCTGAATATGAACATATTGGACTTGTCTGCCATGTAGCTATCTCTTAGTATAGGGACATGGTGGACACATCTGCCATGTAGTTAGAATTCTACATATGGAAATGTTGCACTATCCTGCCATGTAGCTAGTTCTCATCATATGGACATGTTGGAGGCATCTGCCATGTAGTTAGTACCCTCTAAATGGAAATGTCGGACTGTTGTGCCATGTAGCTAGCTCTCAGTGTATGGACACGTTGGACACATCTACCATAGAGTTAGAACTCTGAATATGGACATGTTGGAGTACTCTGCCTTGTAGCTAGCCCTCAGTATATGGACACGTTGGACACATCTGCCATGTTGCTAGAACTCTGTATATGGAATGTTGCAGTATCCTGCCATGTAGTTAGATCTCTGTATCTAGACAAGTTGGACTCATCTGCCTTGTACCTAGAACTCTGTATATGGAAATATTTCACTACCCAGCCATGTAGCTAATTCACTGTATATGGACACTTTGGACTAGTCTGCCATATAGCTATCTCACTGTACATGGATGTGTTGGACTGATCTGCCAAGTATTTAACTTTCTGTATATGAACATACTGGATTTGTCTGCCATGTAGCTAGCTCTCAGTATATGGACCCATTTTAAACATCTGCCTTATAGTTAGAACTCTGAATATGGACATGTTGAAGTACTCTGCCATGTAGCTAGCTCTCTGAATATAGACAATTCATACTCCTCTGCCTTGTAGCTAGAACTCTATATATGGAAATGTTGCACTACTCTGCCATGTAGCTAACTCTCTGTATATGGACATTTTGTACTTGTCTGCCATGTAGCTAGCTCTCTGTACATGGATATGTTGGACTGATCTACCAAGTAGTTAGCTCTCTGTATATGAAAATATAAGGCTTGTTTGACCTATAAGTGGTTCTCAGTATATGGACACGTTGAACATATCTGCCATGTAGCTAATACCCTGAATATGGGCATGTTGGACTGCTCTGCCATTTAGCTAGCTCTCAGTATATGTACATGTTGGACAGATCTGCATGTAGTTAGAACTCTGTATATGGAAATGTTGCACTACCCTGCCATGCAGTTAGATCTCTATATATAGACATGTTGGACTCATCTGCCTTGTAGCTAGAAATCTGTATATGGAAATGTTACACTACTCTGTCATGTAGCTAGCTCTCTGTCTTTGGACATTTTGGACTCGTATACCATGTAGCTAGTTCTCTGTACATGGATATGTTGAACTGATCTGCCAAGTAGGAAGCTCTGTGTATGAATATATTGGAATTTTCTGCCATGTGGCTAGAACTCTGTATATGGAAATGTTGCACTATCCTGTTATGTAACTTGTTGTTGTCAGGTACCATCGAGTCGGAACCAACTCTTAGCGACCCCATGCACAGCAGAACGAAACAATGTCAAATCCTGGGCAAACCTCACTACAGCTGCCACACTTGAGTCCATCAATGATGCCACCTGGCTGATCCATCTCGTTGGGGGTCTTCCTCTTTTTCTCTGACCCTCTACCCTACCCAGCATGACATCCTTCTCCAACGATTGTT
>NW_006408949.1:984381-986818 GCF_000296735.1 Chrysochloris asiatica
CAACTTCTTCAGTCTGAAATAGATCAAACATGCAATCAAGATGTATTGCTCATTACTGGTGACTGGAATGCAAAAGTAGGGAGCAAAGAGAAGGGACCAGTAGTTGGAAAATTTGGACTTGGTGATAGAAATGATGCTGGAGAACGAATGATAGATTTCTGCAAGACAAATGATTTGTTTATTTCAAATACCCTCTTTAGACAGCATAAAAGATGACAATACACATGGACCTTGCCAGATGGAACACATAGAAATCAAATTGACTACATCTGTGGAAAGAGAAGATGTAAAAGCTCCATATCATCAGTGAAGACAAGGCTAGTTCTCTGCATATGGACATTTTGGACGTGTCTGCCATGTAGCTAGTTCTCAGTATATGGATACGGTGTAGGCTTCTGCCATGTTGTTAGTACCCTCTATATAGAAATGTCAGACTGTTATGCCATGTAGCTAGCTCTCAGTGTATGGACACATTGGACACATCTGCCATAGAGTTAGAACTCTGAATATGGACATGTTGGAGTACTCTGCCATGTAGCTAGTCCTCAGTATATGGACACGTTGGACACATCTGCCATGTTGCTAGAACTCTGTATATGGAAATGTTGCAATAACCTGCCATGCAGTTAGATCTCTGTATCTAGACAAATTGGAATAATCTGACTTGTACCTAGAACTCTGTATATGGAAATATTTCACTACCCTGCCATGTAGCTAACTCTCTGTGTATGGACACTTTGGACTTGTCTGCCATGTAGTTAGCTCTCTGTACATGGATATGTTGGAATGATCTGCCAAGTATTTAACTCTCTGTATATGAGCATACTGGACTTGTCTACCATATAGCTAGCTCTCTGTATATGGACACGTTGGAAACATCTGCCTTATAGCTAGAACTCTGAATTTAGACACGTTGGAGTATTCTGTGATGTAGCTAGCTCTCTATAGACAATATTTACTCATTTGCCTTGTAGCTAGAACTTTGTATATGGAAATGATGCATTACCCTGCCATGTAGGTAGCTCTGTAAATATGGACATTTTGGACTGATCTTCCAAGTACTTAGCTCTGTGTATATGAACACATTGGACTTGTCTGCCATTTGGTGGCTTTCAGTATATGGACACGTTGGACACATCTGCCATGTAGCTAGAACTCTGAATATGGACATGTTTGACTACTATGCCATGTAGCTAGCTCTCTATATATAGACAAGTTGGACACATCTTTCTTGTACCTAGAACTCTGTATATGGAAATGTTACACTACTCTGCCATATAGCTAGCTCTTTTTATATGGACAATTTGGACTCGTCTGCCATGTAGCTAGTTTTCTGTACATGGATATGTTGGACTGATCTGCCAAGTAGTTAGCTCTCTGTATATGAACATACTGGATTTGTTTGCCATGTAAATAGCTCTCAGTATATGGACACCTTGTAAACATCTGCCATATAGCTATAACTCTGAATATGGACATGTTGGAGTATTCTGCCATGTAGCTAGCTCTCTGTATATAGACAATTTGTACTCATCTGCCTTGTAGCTAGATATCTGTATATGGAAATGTTGCACTACCCTGTCATGTAGCTAACTCTCTGTATATGGACATTTTAGACTCATCTGCCATGTAGCTAGCTCTCTGAACATGGATATGTTGAACTGATCTGTCAAGTAGGTAGCTCTCTGTATATGAATATATTGGACTTGTCTGCCATGTAAATGACAATCAGTATATGGACACGTTGAACAAATCTGCCATGTAGCTACTACCCTGAATATGGACATGTTGGACTACTCTGACATGTAGCTGGCTCTCAGTATATGTACATGTTGGACACATCTGCATGTAGCTAGAACTCTGTATATGGAAATATTGCACTACTCTGACATGTAGCTGGCTCTCAGTATATGTACATGTTGGACACATCTGCATGTAGCTAGAACTCTGTATATGGAAATATTGCACTACCCTGCCATGAAGTTAGAACTCTATACATAGATATGTTGGACACATCTGCCATGTAGCTAGCTCTCTCAACATGTATATGTTGAACTGATCTGCCAAGTAGGTAGCTCTCTGTATTTGAATATATTGGACTTGTCTGCTATGTAGCTAGCTCTCAGTATATGGAGATGTTGGGCTCAGCTGCCATGTAGTCAGTACACTGTATATGGACATGTCGGACTGCGCAGCCAAGTGGCTAGCTCTCAGTATATGGACACGTTCGACACATCTGCCATGAACCTAGAACTCTGTATATGGAAATGTTGCACTACTCTCCAATGTAGCTAGCTCTCTGTATATAGCCAAGTTGAATTCTTCTGCATTGTACCTAGAACTCTGTATATGGAAATATTTCACTACCCTGCCATGTAGGTTGCTCTCTGTATATGGACACTTTGGAATCGTCTGCCCAAAGCTAGCTCTCTGTACA
>NW_006408949.1:987208-991013 GCF_000296735.1 Chrysochloris asiatica
CTACCCTGAATATGGACATAGTGGACTACTCTGCCATGTAGCTAGCTCTCAGTATATGGACACGTTGGACACATCTGCCATGTAGCTCAAATCTGTATATGGAATTGTTGCACTACTCTGCCATGTAGGTAGCTTTCTGTATATACACAAGATGGACTCATCTACTTGTAGCTTTAACTCTGTATATGGAAATAGTGCACTACCATGCCATGTAGCTAGCTCTCTATACATGGGCATTTTGGACTTGTCTGTCATGTAGCTAGCTCTCTGTACATGGATATGTTGAACTGATCTGTCAAGTACGTATCTCTTTGTATATGAACATATTGGACTTGTCTGCAATGTAGCTAGCTCTCAATATATGGACATGTTGGACTTATCTAACATGTAGCTAGTACCCTGTATGTGGACATGTTGGACTGCTCTGCCATGTAGCTAGCTTTCATTGTATGGACACATTGGACACATCTGCCATGTACCTAGAACTATGTATATGAAAATGTTACACTACTCTGCTATGTAGCTAGCTCTCTATACATAGACAAGTTGGGCTCATCTGCCATGTAGGTAGAACTCTATATATGGAAATGTGGCACTACACTGATAAGTAGCTAACTCTCTTTATAGGGACACTTTGGACTCGTCTGTAATGTAGCTAGCTCTCTGTACATGGATATGTTACACTACACTGCCATGCAGCTAACTCTCTGCATATGGATATTTTGGACTTGTTTCCCATGTCCTACCTCTCTGTACATGGATATGTTGGACTGATCTACCAAGTAGTTAGCTCTCTGTATATGAACATATTGGACTTATGTGCCATGATGTAGCTCTCAATATATGGACACCTTGTACACATCTGCCATGTAGCTAGAATTCTGAATATGGAAATGTTGAACATCACTGCCATGTAGCTACCTCTCTATATATGGACATGTTGGACTCCTCTACGATGTAGCTAGCTCTCTGTACATGGATATGTTACACTGATCTGTGAAGTAGGTAGCTCTCTGTATATAGAAAAGTTGGACTCATCTGCCTTGTAGCTAGAAATCTGTATATATGTAAATGTTGCACTACCTTGCCATGTAGCTAGCTCTCTGTACATGGATATGTTGGACTGATCTACCAAGTAGGTAGTTCTCTCTATATGAACATAAAGGACTTGTCTGCCCTGTAGGAGTTCTCAGTATATGGACACGTTGAACACATCTGTCATGTTGCTACTACCCTGAATATGGACATGTTGGACTACTCTGTCATGTAGCTAGCTCTCAGTATATGGAAACTTTGGACACATCTGCATATATGGAAATGTTGCACTACCTTGCCATGAAGTTAGATCTCTATATATACACGAGTTGCATTTATCTGCCTTGTAGCTAGAAATCTATATATGGAAATGTTACAGTACCCTGCCATGTAGCTATCACTCTGTATATGGATATTTTGGACTCGACTGCCATGTAGCTAGCTCTCAATATATGGACATGTTGGACTCATCTGAAATGTAGCTAGTACCCTGTATATGGACATCTTGGACTGCTCTGCCATGTAGCTAGATCTCTGTACATGGATATTTTGAACTGATCTTCCATGTAGTTTGAACTCTGTATATGGATATGATGCACTACTCTGCCATGTAGGTAGCTCTCTGTATATAGTCAATTTGTACTAATCGGCCTTGTAGCTAGAACTCTGTATATGGAAATGTTGCAATATCCTGTCATATAGAACTTGTCTGCCCTGTAGGTGGATCTCAGTATATGGACACGTTGGACACATCTGCCATGTAGTTCAAACTCTGTATATGGAAATGTTGCACTACTCTGCCATGTAGCTAGCTTTCTGTATATAGACAAGTTGGACTCTTCTGCCATGCAACTATAACTCTGCATATGGAAATGTTGCAGTACCTTGCCATGTAGCTAGCTCTCTTTATATGGGCATGTTGGACTCGTCTGCCATGTAGCTAGCTCTCTGTACATAGATATGTTGGACTGATTGGCTAAGTAGGTAGCTCTCTCTATATGAACATATTGGACTTGTCTACCCTGTCGGTGGCTCTCAGTACATAGAAACTTTGGACACATCTGCCATGTAGCTACTACCCTAAATATGGACATGTTGGACTACTCTACCATGTAGTTAACTCTAAATATATGGACCCGTTGGAAACTTCTGCCACATAGCTAGAACTCTGTATATGGAAATGTTACACTACTCTGCCATATAGCTAGCTCACTGTACAAGGATATGTTGAAATGATCTGCCAAGTAGGTAGCTCTCTGTATATGAATATATTGGACTTGTCTGCAATGTAGCTAGCTCTCAATATATGGACATGTTGGACTCATCTGACATGTAGCTAGTAATCTGTATATGGACATCTTGGACTGCTCTGCCATGTAGTTGGCTATCAGTGTATGGAAATGTTGCACTAACTTGCCATGTAGCTAACCCTCAGTATATGAACACATCAGAAACATCTGCCATGTACCTAGAACTCTGTATATGGAAATGTTGCACTATCCTGACATGTAGCTAGCTCTCTCTATATAGACAAGTTGGACTTATCTGTCTTGCAGTTAGAACTCTATATATGGAAATGCTGTACTGCACTGCCATGTAGCTAGGTCTCTGTATATAGACAAGTTGGAATCATCTAACTTGTAGTTAGAACTTTGTATATGGAAATGTTGCACTACCCTGCCATGTAGCTAACTATCTGTATATGGACATTTTGTACAAGTCTGCCATGTGCTAGCTCTATGTACATGGATATGTTGGACTGATCTGCTAATTATTTAGCTCTGTGTTTATTAACATATTGGACTTTTCTGCCACTTGGCTAGCTCTCAGTATATGGACAAGTTAGACACATCTGCCATGTAACTAGAACTTTGTATATGGAATTGTTGCCCTGCAAAGCCATTTAGCTAGCTTTCTGTATGTAGACAAGTTGAACTCATCTACCTTGTAGCTAGAACTGTGTATATGGAAATGTTTTACTACCCTACCACGAACTAGCTCTCTGTACATGCATACGTTTGACTGATCTGTCAAGTAGGTAGCTCTCTGTATATGAACATATTGGACTTATGTACCATGAAGGTAGCTCTCAATATATGGACACTTTGTACTCATATGCCATGTTGCTAGAACTCTGTATATGGAAATGTTTCACTACACTGTGATGTAGCTACCTCTCTGTATATGGACATTTTGGACATGTCTGCCCTGTAGCTGGCTCTCTGTACATGGATATGTTACACTGATCTGTGAAGTAGGTAGCTTTCTGTTTGTGAACATATTGGACTTTTCTTCCATGTCGCTATCTCTCAGTAAATGGACATGTTGGACTAATCTGCGATGTAGCTAGAACTCGGTATATGAAAGTGTTGCCCTACTCTACCATGTAGCTAGCTCTCTGTATATAGACAAGTTGGATTCATCTGCCTTGTACCTAGAATTCTGTATATGGAAATGTTGCCCTACACTGCCATGTAGCTAGCTCTCTGTATATGGACATTTTGGACTCGTCTGCCATGTAACTAGCTCTCTATACATGGATATGTTGGACTGATCTGTCAAGTAGGTATCGCTCTCGAACATATAGGACGTGCCTGCCGTGTAGGTGGCTCTCAGCATATGTAGCTACTACCTTGAATATGGACATGTTGGATTACTCTACCATGTAGCTAGCACTCAGTATATGGACACGTTGGAAACATCGACCATGTAGCTAGAACACTGTATATGGAAATGTTACACTACCCTGCCATGTAGCTAGCTCTCTGTA
>NW_006408949.1:991498-992134 GCF_000296735.1 Chrysochloris asiatica
CTCAGTATATGGACACGTTGGAAACATCGACCATGTAGCTAGAACACTGTATATGGAAATGTTACACTACCCTGCCATGTAGCTAGCTCTCTGTATATGGACATTGTGGACTCGTCTGCCATGTAGCTAGCTCTCTGTACATGGATATGTTGAACTGATCTGCCAAGTAGGTAGCTTCTGTATATGAACATATTGGACTTGTCTGCGATGTAGCTAGCTCTCAATATATGGACATGTTGAACTCATCTGACATGTAGCTAGTACTCTGTATATGGACATGTTGGACTGTTTTGCCATGTAGTTTGCTCTCAATGTATGGACACATTGGACACATCTGCCATACACCTAGAACTCTCTATATGGAAGTGTTGCACTACTCTGCCATGTAGCTAGCTCTCTGTATATAGACAAGATGGACTCATCTGCCTTATTGTTAGAACACTATATATGGAAATGTTGCACTATACTGCCATGTAGCTAACTCTCTGTATATGGACATTTTGAACTTATCTGCCATGTCCTAGCTCTCTGTACATGGATATGTTGTACTGATCTGCTAAGTGTTTAGCTCTCTGTATATGAACATATAGGACTTGTCTTCCATGTGGCTAACTCTCAGTATATGGACACGTTGGA
>NW_006408949.1:992844-996234 GCF_000296735.1 Chrysochloris asiatica
TGTTGTACTGATCTGCTAAGTGTTTAGCTCTCTGTATATGAACATATAGGACTTGTCTTCCATGTGGCTAACTCTCAGTATATGGACACGTTGGACACATCTGCCATGTAGCTAGAACTCTGTATATGAAAATGATGCATTACGAAGTAATGTAGTGAGCTCTCTGTATATAGACAAGAGGAACTCATCTGCCTTGTAGCTAGAACTCTGTATATGGAAATGTTGCACTACCCTGCCAGGTAGCTAGCTCTCTGTACATGGATATGTTACACTTATCTGTGAAGTAGGTAGCTCTCTGTATATGAACATATTAGACTTGTCTGCCATGAAGATAGCTCTCAGTATATGGACATGTTTGACCCATCTGCCATGTAGCTAGTAAACTGTATATGGACAAGTCAGACTGCTCTGCCATGTAGCTAGCTCTCAGTGTATGGACACGTAGGACACATTTGCCATGTACCTAGAACTCTGTATATGGAAATGTTGCACTACTCTGTCATGTAGTTAGCTCTCTGTATATAGACGAACTGAATTCATCTGCCTTATACCTAGAGCTCTGTATATGGAAATGTTTAACTACCCTGCCATTTAGTTAGGTCTCTGTATAGGGACACTTTGTACATGGATATGTTTGATTGATTTGCCAAGTAGGTAGCTCTGTCTATATGAACATATAGGACTTGTCTGCGATGCAGCTAGCTCTCTATTTATGAACGTGTTGGACTCATCTGACATGTATCTAGTTCCCTGAATATGGACTTGTTGGACTGCTCTGCCATGTAGCTAGCTCTCAGTTTATGGACACATTGGAAACATCTGTCATATACCTTGAACTCTGTATATGAAAATGTTGCACTACTCTGCCATGTAGCTAGCTCTCTCTATATAGACAAGTTGGACACCTCTGCCTTGTAGTTAGAACTCTATATACGGCAATGTTGCACAACACAGCCATGTAGCTAGCTCTCTGTACAAGTATATGTTGGACATATCTGCCAAGTAGGTAGCTCTCTGTATATGAACATATTGGACTTGTCTGCCATGTAGCTAGCTCTCAGTATATGGACAAATTGGACTCCTCTGCCATGTAGCTAGTACACTGTATATGCACATGTTGTACTACTCTGCCATGTAGCTAGCTCTCATTATATGGACATGTTTGACACATTTGCCATGTATATGGAAATGCTGCACTACTCTGCCAAGTAGCTCGCTCTCTAGATATAGACAAGTTGCAGTCATCTTCCTTTTAGCTGGAACTCTTTATAAGGAAATGTTGCACTACCCTACCATGCAGCTAGCTCTCTGTATATGGACATTTTGGACTCATCTGCCATGTAGCTTGCTCTCTGTACATGGATATGTTGAACTGATCTGCCAAGTAGTTAGCTCTCTGTAAATGAACATATTGGGCTTGTCTGCCATGAAGGTAGTTCTCAATATATGGAAATCGTGTACACATGTGCCATGCAGTTAGAACTCTGTATATGGAAATGTTGCACTACCATGCCATGTAGCTAGCTCTTTGTATATGGACATTTTGGATTGTCTAACATGTAACTAGCTCTCTGTACATGTATATGTGACACTGATCTGCGAAGTAAGTAGCTCTCTGTATATGAACATATTAGACTTGTCTGCCATTTCGCTAGCTCTCAGTATATGGACATGTTGGACTCATCAGCCATGTAGTTTGACCTCTGTATATGGAAGTGTTGCCCTACTCTCCCATGTAGCTAGCTCTCTGTATATAGACAAGTTGGACTCATCTGCTTTGTAGCTAAAAATCTGTATAAGGAAATTTTGCATTACCTTGCCACATAGCTAGCTCTCTGTATATGGGCATTTTGGATTCGTCTGCAATGTAGCTAGCTCTCTGAACATGGATATGTTGGATTGATCTGCCAAGTAGGTATCTCTGTCTATATGAACATATTGGACTTGTTTGCCATATTGTTAGCTCTCAGTATATGGACACGTTGGACACATCTGCCATGTAGCTAGAATTGTTTATATATTAGTGTTGCACTACTCTGACATGTAGCTAGTTCTCTGTATATAGACAAGTTTGACTCATCTGACTTGTACCTAGAACTCTGTATATGGAAATGTTGCAGTAGCCTGCCATGTAGCTAGCTCTCTGTATATGGACATTTTGGACTCATCTGCCATGAAGCTAGCTCTCTGTACATGGATATGTTGGACTGATCCACCAAGTAGTTAGCTCTCTGTATATGAACATATAGGACTTGTCTGCCCTGTAGGTGGCTCAGAGTATATGGACACGTTGGACACATCTTCCACATAGCTACTACCCTGATTATGGACATGATGGACTACTCTGCCATGCAGCTAGCTCTCAGTATAAGGACACGTTGCAGACATCTGCCATGTAGCTACTACCCTGAATATGGACATGTTGGACTACTCTGCCATGTAGCTAGCTCTCTGTATATATACAAGTTGGACTCCTCTTCCTTGTAGCTATATCTCTGTATATGGAAATGTTGCACTACCTTGCCATGTAACTAGCTCTCAGTATATGTACACGTCAGAAACATCTGCCATGTACCTAGAACTCTGTATATGGAAATGTTACACTACTCTGTCATGTAGCTACCTGTCTGTATATGGATATTTTGGACACATCTGTCTTGAAGCTAGCTCTCTGTACATGGATATATTGAACTGATCTGTCAAGTATGTATCTCTCTGTATATGAACATATTGGACTTGTCTTCGATGTAGCTAGCACTCAATATATGGACATGTTGGACTCATCTGACATGTAGCTAGTACCCTGTATATGGACATGTTGGACTGCTCTGCATGTAGCTAGCTCTCAGTGTATGGACACATTGGGCATATCTGCCATTTACCTAGAACTCTGTATATGAAAATGTTGCACTACTCTTGCATGTAGCTAGCTCTCTATATATAGACAAGTTGGACTCATCTGCCCTGTAGCTAGTTCTCTGTACATGGATATGTTGCACTACACTGCCATGTAGCTAACGCTCTGTATATGGACATTTTGGACTTGTTTGCCATGTCCTACCTCTCTGTACATGGATATATTGAACTGATCTCCAAGTATTTAGCTCTCTGTATATGAACATATTGGACTTATGTGCCATGAAAGTAGCTCTCAATATGTGGACACCTTGTACACATCTGCCATGTAGCTACAACTCTGAATATGGAAATGTTGCACTACCCTGCCACATCGCTACACCTCTGTATATGGATATGTTGGACTTGTCTGCCGTGTAGCTTGCTCTCTGTACATGGATATGTTACACTGCTCTGTGAAGTAGGTAGCTCTCTGTATATGAACATATTGGACTTGTCTGCCATGTTGCTAGCTCTCAGTATATGGACATGTTG
>NW_006408949.1:997295-1017452 GCF_000296735.1 Chrysochloris asiatica
TTGTCTGCCCTGTAGGTGGCTCAGAGTATATGGATATGTTGCCCTGATCTGCTAAGTATGTAACTCTCTGTATATGAACATAGTAGCTAGCTAGCTCTATTTGTATTAACATTTTGGACTTGTCTGCCATGTAGCTAGCTCTCTGTACATGGATATGTTGCCCTGATCTGCTAAGTATGTAACTCTCTGTATATGAACATATTGTCCTTGTCTGCCCTGTAGGTGGTTCTCAATACATGGACCCGTTGGACACATGTGATATGTTGCTACTACCCTGAATGTGGACATGTTGGACTAGTCTGCCATGTAGCTAGCTCTCAGTATATTGACCCTTAGGACACATCTGCACTGTAGCTGGAACTCTGTATATGGAAATGTTACACTCCCCTGCCATGAAGTTATATCTCTATATATTGACGAGTTGGACTGATCTGCCCTGTCGCTAGAAATCTCTATATGGAAATGTTACACTACCCTGCCATGTAGCTGTCTCTTTTTTATGGACATTTTGGACTTGTCTGCCATGTAGCTAGCTCTCTGTATATGGAAATGTTGGACTGATCTGCCATGTAGGTAGCTCTCTGTATATGAACATATAGAACTTGTCTGCCTTGTCGGTGGCTCTCAGTATAAGGACACGTTGAACACATATGACATGTAGCTACGACCCTGAATATGGACATGTTGGACTACTCTGTCATGTAGCTGGTTCTCAGTATATGTACACGTTGGACACATCTGCCATGTAGCTCAAACTCTGTATATGGAATTGTTGCATTACTCTGCCATGTAGCTAGCTCTCTGTATATAGAAAAGTTGGGCTCATCTGCCATGTAGCTATAACTCTGCATAAGGAAATGTTGCACTACCTTGTCATGTAGCTAGCTCTTTTTATGGACATTTTGGACTTGTCTGCCATGTAGCTAGCTCTCTGTATATGGATATGTTGGACTGTTCTGCTAAATAGGTAGCTCTTTGTACATGAATATATTTGACTTGTCTACCCTGTAGGTGGCTCTCAGGATATGGACACTTTGGACACATCTGCCATGTAGCTACTACCCTAAATAAGGACATGTTGGACTACTCTACCATGCAGCCAGCTCTCAGCATTTGGACATGTTGGACACATCTGCCATGTAGCTACTACCCTAAATAAGGACATGTTGGACTACTCTACCATGCAGCCAGCTCTCAGCATTTGGACATGTTGGACACATCTGCCATGTAGCTACTACCCTAAATAAGGACATGTTGGACTACTCTACCATGCAGCCAGCTCTCAGCATTTGGACATGTTGGAAATATCTGACATGTAGCTAGAACTCTGTATATGGAAATGTTACACTACACTGCCATGTAGCTAAGTTTCTGTATATTGACATTTTGGACTCTTCTGCCATGTAGCTAGCTCCCTGTACATGGATATGTTGAACTGATCTGCCAAGTAGGCAGCTCTCTGTATATGAACATATTGGACTTGTCTGCAATGTAGCTAGCTCTCAATATATGGACATGTTGGACTCATCTGACATGTAGCTATTAATCTGTATATGGACATCTTGGACTGCTCTGCCATGTAGTTGGCTCTCAGTGTATGGACACATTGGACACATCTGCCATGTACCTAAAACTCTGTATATGGAATAGTTGCACTACTCTGACATGTAGCTGGCTCTCTCTATATAGACAAGTTGGACTTATCTGTCTTGCAGTTAGTACTCTATATATGGAAATGTTGCACTACACTGCCATGTAGCTAGATCTCTGTATATAGACAAGTTGGAATCATCTTCCTTTTAGTTAGAACTCTGTATTTGGAAATGTTGCACTACACTGCTGTGTAGCTAACTCTCTGTATATGGACATTTTGGACTTGTCTACCATGACCTAGCTCTTTGTACATGGATATGTTGGACTGATCTGCTAAGTATTTAGCTCTCTGTATATGAACATATTGCACTTGTCTGCCATGTCTCTAAGTATATTGGACACATCTGCCATGTAGCTAGAACTCTGTTGCAGTGCCCTGCCATGTAGCTACCTCTCTGTATATGGACATATTGGACTCGTCTGCCATGTAGCTAGCTCTCTGTACATGGGTATGTTACACTGATCTGCGAAGTAGGTAGCTCTCCATATATTAACATATTGGACTTGTCTTCCATGTCGCTAGCTCTCTGTATATGGACATGTTGGACTCATCAGCCATGTAGCTAGAACTCTGTATATGGAAGTGTTGCCCTACATTCCCATGAAGGTTGTTGTTGTTGTTGTTAAGTGCCGTCGAGTCGGGTCCGACCCATAGCGACCCTGTACAGGGTTTCCGAGGGTGGAAATCTTTACGGGAGTAGAAAGCCTCATCTTTCTCCCATGGAGCAGCTGGTAGTTTCGAACCGCTGACCTTAAGGTTTGCAGCCTGATTCGTAACCACTACGCTACCAATGAAGGTAGTTTACTGTATATCGACAAGTTAGACTCATCTGCCTTGCAGCTATAACTCTGTATATGGAAATGTTGCACTATTTTGCCATGTAGCTAGCTCTGTGTATATGGACATTTTGGACTCGTCTGCCATGTATATAGCTCTCTGTACAGGGATATGTTGGACTAATCTGCTAAGTGGGTAGCTGTTTGTATAATAACATATTGGACTTGTCTGCCCTGTAGGTAGGTGGCTCTCAGTATATGGACACGTTGCAGACATATGCCATGTAACTATTACCCTAACTACGGATATGTTGGACTACTCTACCATGTAGCTACCTCACAGTATATGGACATGTTGGACATATCTGTCATGTAGCTACATCTCTGTATATGGAAATGTTAAACTACCCTGCAATATAGCTAGCTCTCTGTATATGGACATTTTGGACTTTTCTCCCATATAGCTAACTCTCTGTACATGGAAAAGTTTGACTGATCTGACAAGTATGTAGCTCTATGTATATGAACATATTGGAGTTGTCTGCCATGTAGCTAGCTCTCAGTATATGGACACGTTGGACATATGTGCCATGTAGCTAGAACTCTGTTTATGCAAGTGTTGCACTGCGAAGCCATTTAGCAAGCTCTCTGGTTATAGAGAAGTTGAACTCATCTGCCTTGTAGCTAGAACTCTGTATATGGAAATGTTGAGATACTCTGCCATGTAGCTAGCTCTTTGTACATGCATATGGTACACTTATCTGCGAAGTATGTAGCTCTCTGTATATGAACATATTAGACTTGTATATGGACATGTTGGACTCATCTGCCATGTACCTAGTAATCTGTATATGGACAAATTGGTCTGCTCTGCCATGTAGCTAGCTCTCAGTGTATGGACACGTTGGACACATCTGCCATGTACCTAGAACTCTGTATATGGAAATGTTACACTACTCTGTCATGTAGTTAGCTCTCTCTATATATATATAGACAACTTGGATTCATCTGTCTTATACCTAGACCTCTATATATAGAAATGTTTCACTACCCTGCCATGTAGTTGGCACTTTGGACTCGTCTGCTATATAGGTAGCTCTCTGTACATGGATATGTTGGAATGATCTGCCAAGTAGGTAGCTCTCTCTATATGAACATATAGGACTTGTCTGCCCTGTATATGTCTCTCAGTATATGGACACGTTGGACACATCTGCCATGTAGCTACTACCCTGAATATGGACATGTTGGACTACTCTGCAATGTAGCTAGCTCTCAGTATAAGGACACGTTGGACACAACTACCATGTAGCTTGAACTCTGTATATAGAATTGTTGCACTACCTTGCCATGTAGCTAGCTCTCTGTATATAGACAAGTTGGACTCCTTTGCCTTTTAACTATAACTCTGTATATGGAAATGTTGCACTACCTTGCCATGTAACTACCTCTCTGTATATGGACATGTCGGAAACATCTGCCATGTACCTTAACTCTGTATATGGAAATGATACACTACCCTGACATGTGTCTAGCTCTCTGTATATAGACATTTTGGACACCTCTGTCATGTAGCTAGCTCTCTGTACATGGATATATTGAACTGATCTGTCAAGTAGGTAACTCTCAGTATATGAAGATATTGGACTTGTTTGCGATTTAGCTAGCTCTCAATTTATGGATATGTTGGAATCATCTAACATGTAGCTAGTACCCTGAATATGGACTTGTTGGACTACTCTGTCATGTAGCTAGCCCTCAGTATACGGACACGTTGGACACATCTGCCATATAACTAGAACTTGAATATGGACATGTTGGAGTACTCTGCCATGTAGCTAGCTCTCTGTATATGGACATTTTGGACTTATCTGCCATGTCCTAACTCTCTTTACAGGGATATGTTGGTTTAATCTGTCAAGTAGGTAGCCCTCTGTATATGAACATATTGGATTTGTGTGCCATGTAGCTAGCTCTCTGTATATGGACACGTTGGACACATCTGCCATGTAGTTAGAACTCTATACATGGAAATGTTGCACTATACTACCATATAGTCAGCTCTCTTTATATAGACAAGTTGGAATCATATGCCACGTAGTTAGAACTCTGTATATGGAAATGTTGCACTACCCCGCCATGTAGCTAGCTCTCTGTAGATGGACATTTTGGACTCATCTGCCATGTCCTAGCTCTCTGTACATGGATATGTTGGGCTGATCTGCCAAGTAGGTAGCTCTCTGTATATGAACATATTGGACTTGTCTTCCATGTAGCTAGCTCTCAGTACATGGACACGTGGGATACATCTGCCATGTAGCTAGAACTCTGTACATGGAAATGTTGCACTACACTGCCGTGTATCTAACTCTGTGTATATGGACAATTTGTACTCGTCTGCCATGTAGGTAGTTCTCTGTACATGGATATGTTGGACTGATCTGCCAAGTAAGTAACTGTCTGTGTATGAACATATTGGACATGTATGCCATGTAGCTAGCTCTGAGTATATGGACATGTTGGACACATCTGCCATGTAGCTCAAACTGTGTATATGGAAATGTTGCACTGCTCTGCCATGTAGCTAACTCTCGGTATATAGACAAGGTGGACTCATCTGCCTTGTAGCTAGAAATCTGTATATGGAAATGTTGCATTACCTTGCCATGTAACTAGCTCTCTGTACATGGATAAGTTCAACTGATGTGCCAAGTAGGTAGCTCTCTCTATATGAACATATTGGTCTTGTCCGCCCTGTAGGTGGCTCTCAGTATATGGACATATTGGATACATCTGCCATGTAGCTACTAACCTGAATATGGACATGTAAACTGTATATGGACAAGTCAGACTGCTCTGCCATGTAGCTAGCTCTCAGTGTATGGACACGTTGGACACATCTGCCATGTAGCTAGAACTCTGTATATGGAAGTGTTGCACTACTCTGCCATATAGCTAGCTCTTTGCATATGAACTTTTTGGACTCGTCTGCCATGTAGCTAGTTCTCTGTGCATGGATATGTTACACTGATCTATGAAGTAGGTAGCTCTCTGTATATGAACATATTGATCTTGTCTGACATGTGGCTAGCTCTCAGTACATGGACATTTTAGACTCATCTGCCATGTAGCTATGCCCTTTATATGGACATGTCGGACTACTCTGCCATGTAGCTAGCTCTCAGTGTATGGACATGTTGGACACATCTGCCATATACCTAGAACTCTGTATATGGAAATGATTTACTACCCTGACATTTAGCTAGCTCTCTGTATATGGACACTTTGGACTCATCTGCCATATAGTTAGGTCTCTGTACATAGATATATTGGACTGATCTTCCAAGTAGTTAGCTCGCTGTATATGAACCTACTGGACTTGTCTACAATGTAGCTAGCTCTCAGTATATGAACACGTTGGAAACATCTGCAATAAAGCTAGAACTTTGATTATGGACATGTCGGAGTACTCTGCCAAGTATCTATCTCTTTGTACATAGACAATTTGTCCTCATCTGCCTTGTAGCTAGAACTCTGTATATGGAAATGTTGCACTACCCTTCCATGTAGCTAACTCTCTGTATATGGACATTTTGGACTTGTCTGCCATGTAGCTAGCTCTCTATACATGGATATGTTGGACTGATCTGCCAAGTAGGTAGCTCTTTGTATATGTACATATAGGATTTGTCTGCCTTGTAGGTGGCTCTCAGTATATGGACACGTTGAACACATCTGCCATGTAGCTACTACCCTAAATATGGACATGTTGGACTACTCTGACATGTAGCTAGCTCTCAGTTTTAGGATACGTTGGACACATCTGCCATGCAGCTAGGACTCTGTATATGGTAATGTTGCAGTAAAGTGCCATGAAGTTAGATATCTGTACAAAGACAAGTTAGACTCATCTGTCTATATGCTAGAACTCTGTATCTGGAAATTTTGCACTACCTTGCCATATAGCTAGCTCTCTGTATATGGACATTTTGGACTCTTCTGCAATGTACCTAGCTCTCCATTCATGGATATGATGAACTTATTTGCCAAGTAAGTAGCTCTCTGTATATGTACATTTTGGACTTGTTTGCCATGTAGCTAGCTCTCTGTACTTGGATATGTTGTACTGATCAGCCAAGTATGTAGCTCTCTGTACATGAACATACTGGACTTGTCTTCCATGTAGCTAGATCTCAGTACATGGACATGTTATACTCATTTGCCGTGTGACTAGTTCCCTGTATATGGACATTTTGGACTGATCTGCCATATAGTTAGCTCTCAGTACATGGACATGATGTACATATCTGCCATGTAGCTAGAACTCTGTATATGGAAATATTGCTCTACACTGCCTTGTAGCTAGCTCTATTTATATAGACAAGTTGGACTTATCTGCCTTATAGTTAGAACTCTGTATATGGAAATGTTGCACTACTATGCCTTGTAGCTTGTTCTCTGTATGTAGACAAGTTCGTCTCATCTACCTTGTGGCTAGAACTCTGTATATGTAAATATTGTACTACACATTAGTTAGATAGCTAGTTTTCTCTATATGGACATGTTGGAGTACTCTGCCATGTAGGTAGCTCACTCTATATGGACACGTTGGACTCATCTGCCATGTAGCTAGAACTCTGTATGTGGAAATGCTGCACTACTCTGCCATGTAGCTAGGCCTCTGTATATAGACAAGTTGGACTCATCTGCCTTGTAGCTAGAACTCTGTATATAGAATTGTTGCACTACTCTGCCATGTAGCTAATTCTCTGTATATGGACATTTTGGACTCTTCTGCCTTGTAGCTATAACACTGTATATACAAATGCTGCACTACTCTGCCATGTAGCTAGCTCCCTTTGTATGTACATTTTGGACTCCTCTGCCACGTAGCTATCTCTCTGTACCTGGATATGATGGACTGATCTGCCAAGAGGTAGCTCTCTTTATATGAGCAAATTGGATTTGTCTGCCATGGAGATAACTCTCAGTATATGGACATGTTGGATACATTTGTCATAGAGCTAGTACACTGTATATGGACAAGTTACACTGCTCTCTCGTGTAGCGAGCTCTCAGTATATGGCCATGTTGGACACATATGTCATGTGGCTAGAACTCTGTATATGGAAATGATGCACTACCCTGCCATGTACCTAGCTTTCTGTATATGAAAATATTGTAATTGTCTGCCAAACAGCTAGCTGTCAATGTATGGACATGTTGGACTTACCTGCCTTTTAGCTGGTACCCTGTATATGGAAATATTGAACTACTCTCTCATGTAGCTAGCTGTCAGTATATGGACATGCTGGACACATCTGCCAAGTAGCTAGAATTCTGTATATGGAAATGTTGAAATACTCTGCCAAGTTGGTATCTCTTTGTATATGAACATATTGGACTTGTCTGCCATGTAGCTAGCTCTCTGTATATGGACATTTTGGACTCGTCTGCCATGTGGCTTGCTCTCTGTACATTGATATTTAGGACTGATCTGCCATGTAGTTAACTCTCAGTATATGGACTTGTTGGACATATCTGCCATGTACCTAGAACTCTGTATATGGAAATTTTGCATTACTCTGCCATGTAGCTAACTCTCTGTATATGGACATTTTGGATTTTTCTGACATGTAGCTGTGCATGGATATTTTGGACTACTCTGTCATGTAGCTAGCTTTCAGTATATGAACAAGTTGGATTCCTCTGCTATGTAGCTAGAATTCTGTATATGGAAATGTGGTACTACTCTTCCATGCATGTAGCTCTCAGTATACGGACAGGTTGGAAACATTTCTCAAGTAGGTAGCTATCTGTATATGGAAATGTTGCACTACCCTGCTATGTAGCTAGCTCTCTGCATATAGACACGTTGGTAGCATTAGCCTTGTAGCTAGAATTCTGTACTTGGAAATGTTGCACTATGCTGCCTTGTTGCTAGCTCTCTGTATATGGACATTTTGGAGTAGTTTGCCATGTAGCTAGTTCTTTGTACATGAATATGTTGGACTCATCTGCCAAGTAGGTAACTCTCTGTAAATGAAAATATTGGACTTGAATGCCATGTAGTTAGCTCTCTGTATATGGACACTTTGGACTCGTCTGCCATGTAGCTAGCTCTCCGTACATGGATATGATGGTCTGATCTGCCAAGTAGGTAGCTCTCTGAATATGAACATATTGGACTTCTCTGCCATGTAGCTAACTCTCAGTATATGGACATGTGGGACTCATCTGCCTTATAGCTAGAACTCTGTATATGGAAATGTTTTGCTATCCTGGTATGTAGCTACCTCTCTGTATATAGACATTTTGGAATCATCTGCCTTGTAACTAGCCCTCTATATGTAGACATGTTGGACTACACTTCCATGTGGGTAGCTCTCAGTATATGGACAAGTTGGACTCCTCATCCCTGTATCTAGAACTCTGTATATGAAAATGTTGCAATACCCTGCCATGTAGCTAGCTCTCTGTATATAGACAAGTTGGACTCATCTGCCTTATAGATAGAACTCGGCATATGCAAATTTTGCACTACTCTGCCATGTAGCTATCTCTCTGTATATAGACATTTTGGACTCATCTGCCATGTAGCTAGTTCTTTGTACATGGATATGTTGGAGTGATCTGCTAAGTAGGTAACTCTCTGTATATGAACATGTTGGATTTGTCTGCCATGTAGTTAGCTCTCTGTATATGGACATTTTGGACTCATCTGCCATGTAGCTAGCTCTCTGTACATGGATATGTTTGACTGATATGCCAAGTAGGTAGCTCTCTGTATATGAACATATTGGAGTTGTCTGCCATGTAGCTAGTCCTCAGTATATGGAAAAGTTGGACTCATATTCCAAATAACTACTACCCTGCACATGGACATGTTGGACTGCTCTGCCATTTATGTAGCTCTCACTATATGAACACGTTGAACAAATCTGCCATTTTTGCTAGAACTCTGTTTATGGAAATGTTGCACTACCCTAACATGTGGCTAGCTCTCGGTATATGGACATTTTGGATTCGTCTGCCATCTAGTTAGCTCTCTGTACATTTATTTGTTGGACTGATATGCCAACTATTTAGCTCTATGTATATGAACATACTGGACTTCCATGCCATATAGTGAGTTCTTAGTATATGGACATGTTAGACTCATTAGCAGGTAGCTAGTACCCTGTATATGGACATGTTGGACTACTCATCCATGAACCTAGCTCGCAGTATATGAACAGTTTGGACTCATCTGCATGTACCTTGCATTCCGTATATAGAAATGATGCACTACTCTGCCATGTAGCTAACTCTACCATGTAACTAGCTGTCAATATATGGACACGTTGGACACATCTGACATGTAGCTAGAACTCTGTATATGGAAATGTTGAAGTACCTTGCCATGTTGGTATCTCTTTATATATGAACATATTGTACTTGTCTGCCATTTAGCTAGCTCTCTGTATATGGACATTTTGGATTCATCTGTCATGTAGCTCGCTCTCTGTACATTGATATTTAGGACTGATCTGCATGTAGTTAACTCTCAGTATATGGACACGTTGGACACATCTGCAATGTAGCTAGAAGTCAGTATATGGAAATGTTGCATTACTCTGCCATGTAGTTAGCTCTCTGTATATAGACAAGTTGGACTCATTTGCCTTGTAGCTAGAACTCTGTATATGGAAATGTTGCATTTCCCTGCCATGTAGCTAGCTCTCTGTACATGGACATTTTGGACTAATCTGTCATGTAGCTAGAACTCTGTATATGGAAATGTTGTACTATCCTGTCATGTAGTTTCCTCTTTGTATATGGACATTTTGGACTCGTCTGCCATGTAGCTAGCTCTCTGTACATGAATACATTTGATTGATCTGTCTAGTAGGTAGTTCTCTGTATATGAACATATTGGATTTATCTGCCATGTAGCTAGCTCTCAGTATATAGACAAATTGGATTCATCTGCCTTGTAACTAGAACTCTGTATATGGAAATGTTTATCTACCCTGCCATGTAGCTAGCTCTCTGTACATGGACATATTGGACTCATCTGCCATGTAGCTACCTCTCTGTACATGGATATGTTAGTCTGAACTGCCAAGTAGGTAGCTCTCTGTATATGAACATATTGGACTTGTCTGACATGTAGCTAGCTCTCAGTATATGGACATGTTGGCTTTATCTGCAATTTAGCTTGTACCCTGTATATGGACATATTGGACGTCTCTCCCATTTAGCTAGCTCTCAGTATATGGACATGTTGGACTACTCTACCATGTAGGTCCTCTCAAAATATGAACACTTTGGACTCATTGGCCGTGTAGCTTGAACTCTGTATATGGAAATGATGCACTACACTTCCATGTAGCTAGGCCTCTGTATATGGACATTTTGGACTCATCTGCCTTGTAGCTAGAAATCTGCATATGGAAATGTTGCACTACCCTGCCATATAGCTAGCTCTCAGTATATGGATATGTTGGACTCATCTGCCAAGTAGCTTGTACCCTGTATATGGACATATTGGACTAATCTACCATGTAGGTACCTCTCACTATATGGACACATTGAACACATCTGCCATGTAGCTAGAACTCATATATGAAAATGTTTCACTACCCTGCCATGTAGCTAGCTCTATGTATATAGAAATGTAGGACTCATCTGCCTTGTATCTAGCCCTTTGTATATAGACATGATGGACTTCTCTGCGTTGTAGGTAGCTCTCAGTATATGTACAAGTTGGACTCATCGGCCTTGTAACTAGAACACTGTATATTTAAATGTTGCACTACCCTGCCATGAAGTTAGTTCTCTGTATATAAAAAAGTTCGACTCATCTGACATGTAGCTAGAACTCTGTATATGAAAAGGTTGCGCTATTCTGCCATGTAGCTAGCTCTCTCTATATGAACATTTTTTACTCGTCTGACATCTAGTTAGCTCTCTGTACATGAATATGTTGGACCGATCTGCCAAGTAGTTAGATCTCTGTATATGAACATACTGGACTTGTCTGCCATGTAGCTTGCTCTCGGAACATGGACATGTTGGACTCATCTGCCCTGTAGTTGATACCCTGTATATGGACATTTTGGACTACTCTGACACGTATATAGCTCTCAGTATATTGACAAGTTGGACTCATCTACCTTGTAGCTAGAACTTTGTATATGGAAATGTTGCACTACCCTGCCATGTAGCTAGCTCTCTGTATATAGACAAGTTGGTCGCATCAGCCTTGTACCTAGAATTCTGTATATGGAAATGTTGCACTACGTTGGCTTGTTGCTAGCTCTCTGTATATGGACATTTTGGAGTAGTTTGCTATGTAGCTTGAACTCTGTATTTGGAAATGATGCACTACTCGGCCATGAAGCTAGCAGTCTGTATATGGACATTTTGGACTCGTCTGCCATGTAGCTAGCTCTCTGTACATGGATAAGTTGGACTGATATGCCAACTAGGTAGCTCGCTGTATATGAACATACTGGACTTGTCTGCCATGTAGCTAGTTCTCAGCATATGGACATGTTGGAATCATTAGCCAGAGAGCTAGTAACATGTATATTTAAATGTTGGACTACTCATCCATGTATCTAGTTCTCAGTTTATGAACACTTTGGTCTCATCTGCCATGTACCTGGAACTCTGTATATGGAAATGATGCACTACTCTGCCATGTAGCTAGCTGTCTGTATAAGGACATTTTGGACTCATCTGACATGTAGCTAGTTCTCTGTGCATGGATATTTTGAACTCATCTGCCATGTAGGTAGCTCACTGTATATGGGCACATTGTACACATCTTCCATGTAGCTAGAACTCTGTATATGGAAATGTTGCACTACCTTCCATGTAGCTAGCTCTCTGTATATGGACATATTGGACTCATCTCTCATGTAGCTAGCTCTCTTTTACATGGATAAGTTGGACTGATCTTCAAGTAGGTAGCTCTTTGTTATTGAACATATGGACTTGTCTGCCATGTACTAGCTCTCAGTATATGGACACATTGGACACATCTGCCATGTACCTAGTACTCTTTATATTGCGATGTTGGACTACTCTGCCATGTAGCTAGCTCTCAGTATATGAACACTTGGGCTCATCTGCCATGTAGCTTGAATCCTGTATATGGAAATTATGCACTGCTCTGCCATGTAGTTAGCTCTCTGTATGTAGACATTTTGGAGTCATCTTAGGTGTGGTTATTTCTCTGTGTATGGATATTTTGGACTGATATGCCATGTACGGAGCTCTCAATATATGGACATGTTGGACACATCTGCCATGTAGATAGAACTCTGTACATGGAAACATTGCACTACTCTGCCATGTAACTTACTCTCTGTATATAGACAAGTTGGACTCATCTACCTTGTAGATAGAACTCTATATATGGAAATGTTGGACTATCTAGCCATGTAGCTGACACTCTGTATATGGATATTTTGGACTCGTCTGCCATATAGCTATCTCTCTGTACATAAATATGTTGGACCGATAGTCCAAGTAGTTAGCTCTCTGTATATGAACATATTGGACTTGTCTGCCATGTAGCTAGCTCTCAGTATATGGACATGTTGGACTGATCTGCCATGTAGCTAGTACCCTGTATATGGACATGTTGAACCGATCTGCCATGTAGCTAGCTCTCACTATATGGATACGTTGAACACATCTGCCATGTAGCTAGAACTCTGTACATGGAAATGTTTCACTGCCAAGCCATATAGCTAGCTCTCTGTATATGGACATTTTGGACTCGTCTGCCATGTATCTAGCTCTCTCTACATGGATATGTTGGACTGATATGCCAACTAGGTAGTTCTCTGTATATGAACATACTGGATTTGTCTAACATATAGCTAGTTCTCAGTATATGGACATGTTGGAATCATTAGCCAGAGACCTAGTACCATGTATATGGAGATGTTGGACTATTCAACCATGTACCTAGCTCTCAGTTTATGAACACTTGGGCTCATCTGCAAAGTAGCTTGAATTCTGTATATGGAAATAATGCACTACTGTGCCATGTAGTTAGCTTTCTGTATATGGACATTTTGACTCGTCTGACATGTAGCTAGCTCTCTGTGTATGAAAATTTTGTACTGATATGTCATGTAGGTAACTCTCAATTTATGGACACGTTGGACACATCTGCCATGTAGATAGAACTCTGTATATGGAAATGTTGCACTATGCCATGTAGCTTATTCTCTGTATATAGACAATCTGTACTCATCTTCCATGTAGCTAGCACTCTGTATAAGAACATTTTTGGACTCGTCTGCCATGTAGCTAGCTCTCAGTATATGGAAAAGTTGGACTCATCTGCCTTGTAGCTAGAATTCTGTATATGGAAATGTTGCACTACCCTGCCTTGTTGCTAGCTCTCTGTAAGGACATTTTGGAGCAGTTTGCCATGTAGCTTTAACTCTGTATTTGGAAATGATGCACTACTATGCCATGAAGCTAGCACTTTGTATATGGACATTTTGGACTCATCTGATATGTACCTAGCTCTCTGTGCATGACTATTTTGGACTTATCTGCCATGTAGGTAGCTCTCAATATATGGACATGTTTGAAACATCTGCCATATAGCTAGAAATCTGTATATGGAAATGTTGCACAGCCCTGCCATGTAGGTAGCTCTTTCTATATGAACCTATTGGACTTGTCTACCTTGTAGCTAGCTTTCAGTATATGTACAGGTTGGACTCATTAGCCAGGTAGCAAGTACTCTTTATATGGACATGTTTGACTGCTCTGCCATGTAGCTAACTCTCTGTATATAGACATGTTGGACTCATCTGAGTTGTAGCTAGAACTCTGTATATGTAAATGTTGCACTACCCGGCCATGTAGCTTGTTTTCTGTATATGGACATTTTGGACTCATCTGCCTTGTAGCTAAAAGTCTGTATATACACATGTTGCACTACTATACTATGTAGCTAGATCTCTGTATATGGACACTTTGGACTCATCTTCCATGTAGCTAGTTCTCTGTATATGGATATGATGAACTGATGTGCCAAGTAGATAGCTCTCTATATATTAACATATTGGACTTATCTGCCATGTAGTGAACTCTCAGTATATGGACATGTTGGACACATCTGCCATGGAGCTAGTATCCTGTGTATGGACATGTTGGCCTACTCTGCCAAATAGCTAGCTCTCAGTATCTAGAAACGTTGGTCCTGTGTATGGACATGTTGGCCTACTCTTCCAAATAGCTAGCTCTCAGTATATGGACACGTTGGACACATATGCCATGTAGCTAGAACTCTGTATGTGGAAATGTTGCAGTACCCTGCAATATACCTAGCTCTCTGTATATGAACATATTGGACTTGACTGCCAATTAGCTAGCTCTCAGTATATGGACATGTAGGACTTATCTACCTTTTAGTTAGTACCCTGTATATGGACATGTTAGAATACTCTGCCATGTAGCTAGCTGTCAGTATATAGACCTGTTGGACACATCTGCCATGTAGCTAGAACTCTGTATATGGAAATGTTCCACGACCCTGCCATGTAGCTACATCTCTGCGTATGGGCATTTTGGACTTTTCTGCCATATAGCTAGCTCTCTGTACATGGATACATGGGACTGATCTGCCAAGTAGGTACCTCTATGTATATGAACATATAGGACTTGTCTACCACTTAGCTAGCTTTCAGTAAATGTACACGTTGGACACATCTGCCATGTATCTAGAACTCTGTATATGGAAATGTTGCATTACCCTGCCATGTAGTTAGCTCTCTGTATATAGACACGTTGAAGTCATTGCTTTGTAGCTCGAACTCTGCATATGGAAATATTGCATTACCCTGTCATGTAGCTAGCTCTCTATATATGGACATTTTGGACTTGTCTGCCATGTAGCTAGCTCTCTGTACATTGATATGTTGGACTGATCTGCCAAGGAGTAGCTTTCTGTATATGAACATATTGGACTTGTTTGCCATGTAGCTAGCTCTCAGTTTATGGACATGTTGGACTTCTCTGTGATGTAGTTAGTTCCCTGTATATGGACATGTTGTACTACTCTGCCATCTAACTAGCTCTCATTGTATGTACATGTTGGACATATCTGTCCTATTGCTTGAACTCTGTATATGAAAATGGTGCACAACTCTGCCAAGTAGTTAGCTCTTTGTATATAGACAAATTGGACTAATCTGCCATGTATATAGATCTCTATATATAGAAATGTTGCACTACCCTGCCATGTAGCTAGCTTTCTTTATATGGACATTTTGGACTCGTCTGCCATGTAGCTAGCTATCTGTACATGCAAATTTTGTCTTAATCTGTCATGAAGATTCCTCTAAGTATATGGACACGTTGGACACATCTGCCATGTAGGTAGAACTCTGTGTATGGAAATGTTGCACTACTCTGCCATGTAGCTAGCTCTCTCTATATAGACAAATTGGAATCATCTGCCTTGTAGCTTGAAATCTGTATATGGAAATTTTGTATTGCCCTGCCATGTTGCTAACTGTCTGTATATGGACATTTAGGACTCGTCTACCATGTAGCTAGCTCTCTGTACATGCATATGTTGGACTAATCTGCAAAGTAGATAGCTCTCTGTATATGAACATATTGGACTTGTCTGCCATATAGCTAGCTCTTAATATATGGACATGGTAGACTCATTAGCCAGGTCGCTAATACTCTTTATATGGAGATGTTGCACTACCCTGCCTTGTAGCTAGCTCTCAGTATATGAACACTTTGGACTCATCTGCAATGTAGTTTGAACTCTGTATATGAAAATGATTCACTACTCTGCTATATAGCTTGCTCTCTGTATAAGAATATGTTGGACTGATGTACCATCTAGCTAGCTCTCAGTATATGGATACATTGGACACATCTGTCATTAGCTAGCTCTTTGTACATGGACATTATGGACTCGTCTGACATGTCGCTAGCACTTTTGATTGGATATTTTGGACTGATCTGCCATGTAGCTAGCTCTCTGTATATGAACATATTGGACTTGTCTCCCATGTAGCTTGCTCTCTGTATATGGACATGTTGCACTACTCTTCCATGTAGGTAGCTCTAAATATATGAACATCTTGGACTCATCTGCCATGTAGCTTGAACATTGTATATGGAAATGTTGCATTACTCTGCCATGTAGCTAGCCCTCTGTATATAGAAAATTGGACTCATTTGCCTTGTAGCTAGAACACTGTATATGGAAATTATGCACTACCCTGCCTTGTAGCTACCGCTGTGTATATAGACAAGTTGGACTCAACTGCCTTGTAGCTAGACCTCTGTATATGGAAATGTTGCACTACTATGCCTTGTAGCTAGCACTCTGTATATAGAAAAGTTGGACTCATCTGCCTTGTAGCTAGAAATCTGTGTATGAAAATATTGCATTACCATGTCATGTAACTAGCTCTCTGTATATGGATATTTTGGACTCGTCTGACATGTAGCTAGTTCTCTGTACATGGATATGTTTGACTGATCTGCCAAGTAGTTAGCTCTCTGTATATGAACATATTGGACTTGTATGCCATGGAGCTAGCTCTCAGTATATGGACATGGTGGACTCTTCTGTGATGTAGCAGTACCCTGTATATGGACATTTTGTACTACTCTTCCATGTAACTAGCTCTCAGTATATGGACATGTTGGATACAAATGCCATGTAGCTAGAATTCTGTATATGGAAATGCTGCACAACTCTGGCAAGTTGCTAGCTCTTGGTATATAGACAAGTTGGATTAATCTGCAATGTAGATTGAACTCTGTATATAGAATTGTTGCACTACCGTACTATGTTGATAGCTCTCTGTATATGGACATTTTGGACTCATCTGCCATGTAGCTAGCTCCTGTACATGGATATGTTGTACTCATCTCCCAAGTAGTTAGCTCTCTGATATATGAACATAATGTCCTTGTCAGCCATGTAGGTAGCTCTCAGTATATGGACACGTTGGACACATCTACCATGTAGCTAGTATTCTTTATATGGACATGTTGGACTACACTGCCATGTAACTAGCTCTCTGCATATAGACAAGCTGGACACATCTGTCTTGTAGCTAGAACTCTGTATATGGAAATGTAGTGCTACCATGCCATGTAGCTAGCTCTCTGTATATGTACATTTTGGACTCGTCTGCAATGTATCCAGCTCTCTGTACATGAATATGTTGTACTAATCTGCAAAATAGGCATCTCTCTGTATATGAATATATTGGGCTTGTCTGCCACGTAGCTAGCTCTCAATAGATAGACACGTTGAACTCTTCTGCCTTGTAGCTAGAACTCTGTGTATGGAAATGTTGCACTACCATGCATGTAGGTGGCTCTCAGTATATGGACACGTTGGACACATCTGCCATGTACCTACTACCCTGAATATCAACATGTTGAACTACTCTGCCACGTAACTAGGTCTAAGTATATGGACAAGTTGAACTCTTCTGCCATGTAGCTAGAACTCTGTATATGGAAATACTGCACTACTCTGCCATATAGCTATCTCTCTGTACTCTGTTTATGGAAATGCTGCAATACTCTGCCATGTAGCTATCTCTCTGTATATAGACAATTTGTGCTCATCTGTCATGTACATAGAACTCTGTATATGGAAATGTTGCACTACCCTGCCATGTAGCTATCTCTCTGTATATCGACATTTTGAAATCTTCCGCCATGTAGCTAACTGTCTGTACATGGATATGTTGGACTGATCTGTCAAGTACGTAGCCCTCTGTATATGAACATATTCTACTTGTCTGCCATGTAGCTAGCTCAGAGTATATGGACACGTTGGATACATCTGCCATGTAGATAAAACTCTATATATGGAATGTTGCACTACACTGCCATGGAGATAGCTCACTGTATATAGAAGAGTTGGAATCATCTGCCTTGTAGTTAGAACTCTGTATATGGAAATGTTGAACTATGAAGCATAGAGGTAGCTCTCTGTATATGGACATTTTGGACTCATCTGCCATTTAACTAGCTCTCTGTACATGTATATGTTACACTGATCTGCAAAGTAGGTAGCTCTCTGTATATGGACATATTGGACTTGTCTGCCATGTAGCTAGCTCTCAGTATATGGACATGTTGGACTCATCTGCCATTTATCTATGTCTTGTATATGGACATGTCGGATTGCTCTGCCATGTAGCTATCTCTCTGTATATGGACATTTTGGAAATGTCTGCAATGTAGCTTGCTCTCTGTTCATGGATATGTTGAACTGATCTGCCAAGTAGGTTGCTCTCTGTATATGAACATATTGGACTTGTCTTCCATGAACCTAGCTCAAAATATGTGGATATTTTGGACTCATCTGACATGTAGCTAGTACCCTGTAAATGGACATGTTGGACTGCTCTGCCATGTAGCTAGTTCTCAGTGTATGGACACATTGGACACATCTGCCATGTCCCTAGAACCCTGTATATGGAAATATTGCACTTCTCTGCCATGTAGCTAGCTCTCTCTATATAGACAAGTTGGACTCATCTGTGCTGTACCTAGAATTCTGTATATGGAAATGTTCCACTACCCTGCCATGTACCTAGCTCTCTGTTTATGGACATTTTGGACTCATCTACCATGTATCTAGCTCTCTGTACATGAATATGTTGGACTGATCTGCCAAGTAGTTAGCTCTCTGTATATGAACATACTGGACATGTTTGCCATATAGCTAGCTCTGCGTATATGGACACGTTGGAAACATCTGCATATAGCTAGAACTCTGAATATAGACATATTAGAGTACTCTGCCATGTAGCTAGCACTCTGTTTTTAGACAAGTTGTACTGATCTGCTTTGTACCTAGAACTCTGTATATGGAAATGTTGCACTACCCTGCAATGTAGCTAGCTCTCTGTATATGGACATTTTGCACTGATCTGCCAAGTAGATAGGTCTATGTTTATGGACATATTGGACTTCTCTGTCATGTAGGTGGCTCTCAGTATGTGGACACGTTGGACATATCTGCCATGTAGCTAGTACCCTAAATATGGACATGTTGGACTACTCTGCCATGTAGCTAGTCCTTAGTATATGGACACGTTAGACACATCTGCCATGTTGCTAGAACTATGTATATGGTAATGTTACACTATCCTGCCATGTAGTTAATCCTCTGTAGATAGACAAGTTGCTCTCATCTGCCTTGTAGCTACAACTCTGTATATGGAAATGTTGTACTGCCATGCCAGGTGGCTAGCTCTCTGTATCTGGATATTTTGGACTCGTCTTCCATGTAGCTCTTTCTCTGTACATGCATATGTTGGACTGATCTGTCAAGAAGGTAGGCCTTTGTATATGAACATACTGGGCTTGTCTGCCATGTATATAGCTCTCAAAATATGGACACGTTAGACACATCTGCTCTGTAGTTAGAACTTTATATATGGAATTGTGGCACTATACTGCCATCTAGCTAGCTCTGTGTATATAGACATGTTGGAATCACCTGCCTTGTAGCTAGGATTCTGTATATGGAAATGCTGCGCTACCCTGCCATGTAGGTAGCTCTCTATATATGGACATTTTGGACTCGTCTGCCATGTCCTAGCTCTCTGTACATGGAAATGTTGGACTGATCTGCCAAGTAGGTAGCTCTCTGTATATGAACATATTGGACTTGTCTGCCCTGTAGGTGGCTCTCAGTATATAGAC
>NW_006408949.1:1017627-1033316 GCF_000296735.1 Chrysochloris asiatica
CATGTAGCTAGCTCTGTGTATATAGACAAGTTGGACACATCTACCTTGTAGCTAGACTTCTGTATATGGAAATGTTGCACTACTCTGCCATGTAGCTAGCTCTCCTTATATGGACATTTTGGACTCACCTGTACATGGATATGTTGGATTGATTGCCAAGTAGGTAGCTCTCTGTATATGAACATATTGGACTTACCTGCCATGTAGGTAGCTGTCAATATATTGAAACCTTGTGCTCATTTGCCATGTAGTTAGATCTCTGTATATGGAAATGTTGCACTATACTACCATGTAGCTAGCTCTCTGTATATGGACATTTTCTACTCGTCTCCCATGTAACAAGCTTTCTGTACATGAATATGTTACACTGATCTGCAAAGTAGGTAGCTCTCTGTAGATGAACATATTGGACTTGTCTGCCATCTTGCTAGCTGTCAGTGTATGGACTTGTTGGACCCATCTGCCATGTAGCTATGCCCTGTATATGGACATTTTGGACTACTCTGCCATGTAGCTAGCTCTCAGTGTATGGACAAGATGGACACATCTGGTATGTACCTAGAACTCTGTATATGGAAATGTTTCACTACTCAGCCATTTAGTTAGCTGTCTGTGTATGGACACTTTGGACTGGTTTAACAAATATCTAGCTCTCTGTACCTGTATATGTTGGACTGATCTGCCAAGTAGTTAGCTCTCTGTATATGAACATACTGGAATTGTCTACCATGTAGCTAGCTCTCAGTATATGGTCATGTTGGAAACATCTGCCATGTAGCTAGTACTGTGAATATGGACATATTGGAATACTCTGCCATGTAGCTAGCTCTCTTTATATAGACAAGTTGGACTCATCTTCCTTGTAGCTTGAACACTGTATATGGAAATATTGTACTACCCTGCCATCTAGCTAACTCTATGTATATGGACATTTTGGGCCTGTCTGCCATGTTTCTAGCTCTCTGTACATTGATATGTTTGTCTGATCTGCCATGTAGGTAGCTCTATGTATATCAACATATATGACTTATCTGCCTTGTAGGTGGCTCTCAGTATATGGATATGTTGAATACATCTGCCATGTACCTGTTGTTGTTGTTGTTGTTGTGAAGTGCCATCGAGTCGGTTCCTACTACCCTGAAAATGGACATGTTGGACTGCTCTGCCATGTAGCTAGCTCTCAGTATATGGACACGTTGGACACATCTGCCATGTATCCAGAACTGTGTATATGGAAATGTTGCACTACTCTGAAATGTAACTAGCTCTCTGTATATAGACAAGGTGGACTCATCTGACTTGTATCTATAACTCTGTTTATGGAAATGTTGCACTACCCTGCCATGTAGCTAGCTCTCTATATATAGACATTTTGGATTTGTCTTGCATGTAGCTTTCTCTTTGTACATGGATATGTTGGACTGGTCTGCGAAGGAGTTAGCTCTCTGTATATGAACATATGGGACTTGTCTGCCATGTAGCTAGCTCTTAGTATATGGACATGTTGGATACTTCTGCCATGAAGCTAGAACTATGTATATGGAAATGTTGCACTACTCTGCATTGTAGCTAGCCCTCTGTATATAGATAAGTTGGACTCATCTACCTTGCAGCTATATCTCTGCATATGGAACTGTTGCACTACCATGCCATGTAGCTCGTTCTATGTATATGGACATTTTGGACTTGTCTACCTTGTAGCTAGCTCTTTGTACATTGATATGTGGGAGTGATCTGCCAGTTAGGTATCTCTCTTTATATGAACATAGAGGACATCTCTGCCATGTAGCTAGTTCTCAGTATATGGACACTTTGGACACATCTGCTATGTAGCTAATACCCTATATATGGGCATGTTGGACTTCTCAGCCATGTTGGTAGCTCTCAGTATATAGACACATAAGACACATCTGCCATGTAGCAAGAAGTCTGTATATGGAAATGTTGCACTCCTCTGCCATATAGCTAGCTCTCTGTATATAGATAAGTTGGACTCATCTGCCTTGTAGCTAGAAGCCTGTATATGGAAATCATGCACTACCCTGACATGTAGCTATCTTTCTGTAAATGAACATATTGGACTTGTCTGCCATGTAGCTAGCTCTCAGTATATGAACATGTTGGACACATCTTCCATGTATCTAGAACTCTTTATATGGAAATGTTGCACTACTTTGACATGTGGCAAGCTCTCTGTATATAGACAAGTTAGACTCATCTGACTTGTAGTTAGATCTCTGTATATGAAAATGTTGCACTACCCTGCCATGTAGCTTGATCACTTTATATGGACATTTTGGACTCATCTGCCATGTAGTTAGAATGCTATATATAGAAATGTTGCAATATTCTGCCATGTAGCTAGCTCTCTGTATGTAAACAAGTTGGGCTCATCTGTCTTGTAGCTAGAACTCTGTATATGGAAATGTTGCATTACCCTGCCATGAAGCTAGCTCTGTGTATATGGTCATTTTGGACTCATATGACATGTAGCTAGCTGTACTTGGTTATGTTGTACTGATCTGCCAATTAGGTAGCTCTCTGTATATGAACATATTGGATTTATCGGCCATGTAGCAATCTTTCTGTATATGGACATTTTAGACTCGTCTGCCATGTAGCTGGTTCTCTGTACATGGACATTTTGATCTGATCTGACTTGTTGGTATCTCTAAATATATGGACATGTTGGACATATCTGCCATTTAGCTAGAATTCTCTATATGGAAATGTTGCACTAGTCTGCCATTTAGCTAGCTCTCTGTATGTAGACAAGTTGGACTCATCTGCCCTGTAGCTAGAAATCTGTATATGGAAATGGTGCACTACACTGCCATGTAGCTTGCTCTCAGTATTTGGACATGTTGGAATCATCTGCCTTGTAGCTAGAAATCTGTATATGGAAATGTTGCACTACACTGCCATGTAGCTTGCTCTCAATATATGGACACGTTGGACACATCTGCCATGTTGCTAGAAATCTTTAAAGAAAAATATTGCACTACACTGCCATGATTTATCTCCCTGTATATGAACATATTGGACTTGTCTGCGATGTAGGTGGCTATCATTATGTGGACAAGTTGGACACATCTGCCATGTTTCTATTACCCTGAATATGGATATGTTGGACTACTCTGCCACGTAGGTAGCTCTCAGTACATAGACAGGTTGGACACATCTGCCATGTACCTAGAACTCTATATATGTAAATGTTGCAATACTGTGCCATGTAGCTAGCTCTCTGTATATAGACAAGTTGGACTCATCTGCCTTAGAGCTAGAACTCTGTATATGGAAATGTTGCACTACCATGCCATGTAGCTAGCTCTCTATATATGGACAATTTGGATTCATCTAACTTGTATCTATCTCTCTGTACATGGATATGTTGGAGTGATCTGCCAAGTAGGTAGCTCTCTCTATATGAACATATTGGACTTGTCTGCCATGTAGCTAGTACCCTGTATATGGACATGTTGGACTTCTCGGCCATGTTGGTAGCTCTCAGTACATAGACACGTAAGACACATCTGCCATGTAGCAAGAAGTCTGTATATGGAAATGTTGCACTATTCTGCCTTGATGCTAGCTCTCTTTATATTGACATTTTGGACTCGTTTGCCATGTAGCTAACTCTCTGTACATGGATATGTTGGACAGATCTGCCAAGTAGCTAGCTCTCTGTATATGAACATATTGGAATTGTCGGAAATGTAGCTATCTTTCTGTTGATGGAAATTTTGGACTCGTCTGCCATGTAGCTAGCTCTCTGCACATGGATATTTTGGACTGATCTGACCTGTTGGTACCTTTATGAATATGGCCACGTTGGACACATCTGCCATGTAGCTAGCTCTCTGTATATGAACATATAGGACTTGTCTGCCATGTTGCTAGCTCTCGGTATATGGACATGTTGGACTCATCTGCCATGTGGCTAGTACCCTGTATATGGACATGTTGGACTACTCTGTCATGTATCTAGCTCTCAGTATATGGACACATTGGACACATCTGCCATGTAGCTAGAATTCTGTTTGTGGAAATGTTGCACTACCATGCCATGTAGTTTGCTCGCTTTACATGCATAAATTGGACTGACGTTCCAAGTAGGTAGCTCTCAGTATATGAACATATTGAACTCATCTGACATGTAGCTAGCTCTCTGTTTATGGACATTTTGGACTCGTCTGTCATGTAGCTAGCTCTCTATACATGGGTATTTTGGACTGATATGCCGTTAGTAACTCTCAGTATATGGACACATTGGAAACATCTGCCGTGTAGCCAGAATTCTGTTTATGGAAATGTTGGACTACTCAGTCATGTAGCTAGCTCTCTGTATATAGATAAGTTGGACTCATCTGTCTTGTAGCTAGAACTCTGTATATGGAAATCATGCAATACCCTGCCATGTAGGTATCTTTCTGTAAATGGACATATTGGACTTGTCTGCCATGTAGCTAGCTCTCAGTATATGAACATGTTAGACACATCTTCCATGTATCTAGAACTCTTTATATGGAAATGTTGCACTACTTTGACATGTGGCAAACTCTCTGTATATAGAAAAGTTGGACTCATCTGACTTGTAGCTAGATATCTGTATATGAAAATGATGCACTACCCTGCCATGTAGCTTGCTCTCTTTATATGGACATTTTGACTCATCTGCTATGTAGCTAGCTCTCTTTACGTGAATATTTTGGTCAGATCTGCCATGTAGGTAGCTCTCAGTATATCGACACGTTGGACACATCTGCCATGTAGTAAGAATTATGTATATGGAAATGTTGCCCTACTCTGCCATGTAGCTAGTTCGCTGTATATAGACAAGTTAGACTCATCTGCCTTGTAGCTAGAACTCTTTATATGGAAATATTTCACTTCCCTGCCATGTAGCTAGCTCTCTTTATATGGACATTTTCGATTCGTCTGCCATATAGCTTGTTCTCTGTACATGTATATATTGAACTGATCTGCCAATTAGGTAGCTCTCTGTATATGAGTATACTGGACTTGTCTGCCATGTAGCTAGCTCTCAGTATATGAACACGTTGGATACATCTGCAATGTACCTAGAATTATGTATATGGAAATGTTGCACTACTCTGCCATGTAGCTAGTTCTCCGTACATAGACAAGTAGGACTCATCTGCCTTGTAGGTAGAACTCTGTATATGGAAATGTTGCACTACCCTGCCATGTAGCTAGCTCTATGTATATTGACATTTTGAACTCACTGACCTTGTGTACATGGATATGTGGGATTGATCTGCCAAGTGGGTATGTTTCTGTATATTATCATATTGGACTTGTCTGCCATGTATCTAATTCACAGTATGTGGACACATTTGACAATTCTGCTATGTATCTAGAACCCTGTTTATGGACATGTTGGACTTCTCGGCCCTGTTGGTAGTTCTCAGTATATAGACACATTGGCCACCTCTGCCATGTAGCTGGAACTCAGCATATGGAAATGTTGCAATACTCAGCCATGTAGCTAGCTCTCTGTATGTAAAAAATTGGACTTATCTGCCTTGTAGCTAGAACTCTGTATATGGAAATGTTGCACTACCCTGTAATGAAGCTATCTCTGTGATATGGGCATTTTGGACTCGTATGCCATGTCCAAACCTGTACATGGTTATGTTGTACTGATCTGCCATTTAGTTACCTCTCTGTATATGAACATATTGGACTTGTTGGCCATGTAGCTATCTTTCTGTATATTAACATTTTAGACTCGTCTGCCATGAAGCTAGCTCTCTGTATGTGGACATTTTGATCTGATCTGACTTGTGGGGTACCTCTAAGTATATGGACACGTTGGACATATCTTCCATTTAGCTAGAATTCTCTATATGGAAATTTTGCACTAGTCGGCCATTTAGCTAGCTCTCTGTACTTAGACAAGTTTGACTCATCTGCCTTGTAGCTAGAACTCTGTATATGAACATATTGGACTTGTCTGCCATGTATCTAGCTCTCAGTATATGGATATGTTGGATTCATCTGCCATGTAGCTAGTACCCTGTATATGGACATGTTGGACTACTCTGCCATGTACCTAGCTCTCAGTATATGGACACATTGGACACATCTGCCATGTAGCTAGAACTCAGTATATGGAAATGTTGCACTACCGTGCCATGTAGCTAACCCTCTGTAAATGAAAATATTGCACTTGTCTGACATGAAGCTAGCTGTCAGTATGTAGACATGTTGGACTCATCTGACATGTAGCTACAACCTTTTATATGGTCATGTTGCACTACTCTGCCATGTAGCTAGCTCAAAGTATGTGAACACTTTAGAATCATCTGCCATGTAGCTTGAACTCTGTATGTGGAAATAATTCACTACTCTGCCTTGTAGCTAGCTAGGAGTATATAGACAAGTTGGACTCATCTTCCCTGTAGCTAGACCTCTGTATATGAAAATGTTGCACTACCCTGCCATGTGGAAAACTCTATGTATATGAACTTATTGGAGTTGGCTGCCAAGTGGCTATGTCTCAGAATATGGACATGTTGGACTCATCTGCAATGTAGCTAGTACTCTGTATATGGACCTGTTGGGCTACACTGGCATGTAGCTAACTCACAGTATATGGACATGTTGGACACATTGTCCATGTAGCTAGAAATCTTTTTATGGAAATGTTGCACTATACTGCCATGTAGCTTGCTCTCTGTATATGAACATATTGGACTTGTCTGCCATGCAGCTTTCTTTCAGTATATTGACAGGCTGAACTCATCTACCTTGTAGCTAGTACCCTTTATATGGACATGTTGGACTACTGTGCATTATAGCTAACTCTCAGTATATGGACACTTTGGACACATCTGCCATGTAGCTAGAAATCTTTAAAGGGAAATATTGCACTACCCTGCCATGATTTATCTCCCTATATATGAACATATTGGACTTGTCTGCCATGTAGACGTCTATCATTAGGTGGACAATTTGGACACATATGCCATGAAACTAGTATCCTGAATATGGACATGTTGGACTACTCTGCCATGTAGCTAGCTCTCAGTATATAGACACGTTGGAAACATATGCCATGTAGCTAGAACTCTGTATATGGAAATGTTGCTCTACTGTGCCATGTAGCTAGCTCTCTGTATATAGACAAGCTGGACTCATCTGCCTTATAGCTAGAACTCTGTATATGGAAATGTTGCACTACCATGCTATGTAGCTAGCTATCTGTATATAGACATTTTGGACTCTTCAACCTTGTAGCTAGCTCTCTGTACATGGATATGTTAGAGTGATCTGCCTAGTAGGTAGCCCTCTATATAAGAACATATTGGACTTGTCTGCCATGTAGCTAGTTCTCAGTATATGGACACATTGGACACATCTGCTATGTAGCTTGTAACTTTTATATGGACATGTTGGACTTCTCGGCCATTTTGGTAGCTCTCAGTACATAAACATGTTGGATACATCTGCCATGTATCTCGAACTTTGTATATGGAAATGTTTCACTACTCTGCCATGTAACTAGCTCTCTGTATATAGACATGTTATACTCATCTACCTTGTAGCTAGAACTCTGTATATGGATATGTTGGACTCATCTGCCATGTAGCTAGTACCCTGTATATGGACATGTTGGACTTCTCTGCCATGTAGTTAGCTCTCTGTATATGGACACATTGTACACATCTGCTATGTAGCTAGAACTCAGTATATGGAAATGTTGCACTACCCTGCCATGTAGCTAACCCTCTGTATATGAAAATATTGGACTTGTCTGACATGAAGCTAGCTGTCAGTATGTAGACATGTTGGACTCATCTGCCATGTAGCTACAACCCTTTATATGGACATGTTGCACTACTCTGCCATGTAGCTAGCTCAAAGTACATGCACACTTTGGAATCATCTGCCATGTAGTTTGAACTCTGTATGTGGAAATGATGCACTACTCTGCTGTGTATATAGCTAGGAGTATATAGACAAGTTGGACTCATCTTTCTTGTAGCTAGACCTCTGTATATGAAAATGTTGCACTACGCTGCCACGTGGATAACTCTCTGTATGTGAACCTATTGGAGTTTGCTGCCATGTAGCTATCTCTCAGAATATGGACATGTTGGATTCATCTGCAATGTAGCTAGTACCCTGTATATGTACCTGTAGAGCTACTCTGGCATGTAGCTAACTCTCAATATATGGACATGTTGGACACATTGTCCATGTAGCTAGAAATCTGTATATGGAAATGTTGCACTATACTGCCATGTAGCTTGCTCTCTGTCTATGAACGTATTCGACTTGTCTGCCATGTAGCTTTCTCTCAGTATATGGAAATGTTGAACTCATCTGCCTTGTAGCTAGTACCCTGTATATGGACATGTTGGACTACTCTGCCATATAGGTAGCTCTCAGTATATGGACACATTGGACACAGCTGCCATGTAGCTGGAAATCTTTAAAGGGAAATATTGCACTACCCTGCCATGATTTATCTCCCTATATATGAACATATTGGACTTGTCTGCCATGTAGGTGTCTATCATTATGTGGACAAGTTGGACACATCTGCCATGTATCTACTACCCTTAATATGGACATGTTGAACTACTCTGCCATGTAGCTAGCTGTCAGTATATAGACACGTTGGAAAAATCTACCATGTAGCTAGAATTCTATGTATCGAAATGTTGCACTTCTCTGCCATGTAGCTAGCTCTCTGTATATAGACAAGTTGGACTCATCTGCCTTATAATTAGAACCCTGTATATGGAAATGTTGCACTACCCTGCCATGTACCTAGCTCTCTGTATATGGACATTTTGGACTCGTCTACCTTGTAGCTAGCTCTCTGTACATGGATATGTTAGAGCCAATTAGGTAGCCCTCTATATAGGAACATATTGGACTTGTCTGCCATGTAGCTAGTTCTCAGTATATGGACACGTTGGACACATCTGCTATGTATCTAGTACCTTGTATATGGACATGTTGGACTTCTCGTCCATTTTGGTAGCTCTCAGTACATAGACACGTTGGACACATCTGCCATGTATCTAGAACTATGTATATGGAAATATTTCACTACTCTGTCATGTAACTAGATTTCTGTATATAGACAAGTTGTACTCATCTACCTTGTAGCTGGAACTCTGTATATGGAAATGTTGCACTACCCTGCCATGAAGCTAGCTGTCCGTATATCGACATTTAGGACTCGTCTGCCATGTAGCTAGCTCTCTGTACATGGATATGTTGGAATGATCTGCCAAGTAGGGAGCTCTCTGTATATGAACATGTTGGACATGTTGGCCATATAGCTATCTTTCTGTATATGGACATTTTGGACTCATCTGCCATGTAGCTGGCTCTCTGCACATGGATATTTTGGACTGATCTGAACTGTTGGTACCTTTACGAATATGGACATGTTGGACACATCTGCCATGTAGCTAGAACTCTGTGGAAATGTTGCACTACTCTAACATGTAGAAACTCTCTGTATATATACAAGTTTTACTCATCTGCTTTGTAACTAGATATCTTTATATGGAAATGTTGCACTACCCTGCCATTCTAGCTACCTCTCTGTATATGGACATTTTGAACTCGTCTGTTATGTAGCTAGCTCTCTCTACATGGATATTTTGGACTGATATGCCCTGTTAGTAACTCTTAGTATATGGACACATTGGACACATCTGCCGTGTAGCTAGAATTCTGTTTATGGAAATGTTGCACTACTCTACCATGTAGCTAGCTCTCTGTATATAGACAAGTTGGACTCCTCTGCCTTGTAGCTAGAACCCTGTATATGGAAATCATGCACTACCCTGCCATGTAGCTATCTTTCTGTAAATGAACATATTGGACTTGTCTGCCATGTAGATTGCTTTCATTATATGGACATGTTGGACACATCTTCCATGTATCTAGAACTCTTTATATGGGAATGTTGCACTACTTTGACATGTAGCAAACTCTCTGTATATAGACAAGTTGGACTCATGTGACTTATAGCTAAATCTCTGTATATGAAAATGTTGCACTACCCTGCCATGTAGGTTGCTCTCTTCATATGGACATTTTGGACTCATCTGTTATATAGTTAGCTCTCTGTACATGAATATTTTGGTCAGATCTGCCATATAGGTAGCTCTCAGTATATCGACACGTTGGACACATCTGCCATGTAGTAAGAATTATGTATATAGAAATGTTGCCCTACTATGCCATGTAGCTAGCTCTCTGTATATAGACAAGTTACACTCATCTACCTTGTAGCTAGAACTCTTTATATGGAAATGTTGCACTTCCCTGCAGTGTAGTTAGCTCTCTGCATATGGACATTTTAGACTCGTCTGCTATATAGTTTGCTCTCTGTAGATGCATATGTTGGACAGATCTGCCAAGTTGCTAGCTCTCTGTATATGAACATATTGTAATTGTTGGCAATGTAGCTATCTTTCTGTTTATGGACATTTTGGACTCGTGATCTGACCTCTTGGATCGTCTACGTATATGGACATATTGGACATATCTGCCACGTAGCTAGCTCTCTCTATATGAACATATTGTACTTGTCTGCCATGTAGCTAGAACCCTGTATATGGACATGTTACACTACTCTGTCATGTAGATAGCTCTCACTATATGGACATGTTGGACACATCTGCCATATAGCTAGAACACTCTATATGGAAACGTTGCACTATTCTGACATGTAGCGAACTCTCTGTATATAGACAAGTTTTACTCATCTGCTTTGTAGCTAGATCTCTGTATACGGAAATGATTCACTACCCTGCCATGTAGCTAGCTCTCTGTACATGGATATTTTGATTAGATCAGCCATGTAGCTAGCTCTCAGTATATGCACACGTTGGACACATCTGCCATGTAGCTCGAACTCTGTATATGGAATTGTTACACTACCCTGCTATGTCGTTTGTTTGCTTTACATTCATATGTTGGACTGATCTGCCAAGTAGGTAACTCTCAGTATATGAACATATTAGACTTATCTGACATGTAGCTAGCTTTCGGTATATGGACATGTTGTATTCATCTGCCATGTAGCTAGTTCCCTGTATATGGAAATGTTGCAGTACCCTGCCATGTAGCTGGCTCGCTGTACATGGATATGTTTGACTGATCTGCCCAGTAGGTAGCTCTCGGTATATGAACATAGTAGACTTGACTGCCAAGTAGCTATCTCTCAGTATATGGGCATGTTGGACTCATCTGCAATGTAGCTAGTACCCTGAATATGAACATGTTGGACTACTTTGACATGTAGCTAGCTCTCAGTATATGGACACGTTGGACACATCTGCCATGTAGCTAGAACTCAGTATGTAGAAATGTTGTGTTACCCTGCCATGTAGCTACCTCTGTGTATATGAACATATTGGACTTGTCTGATATGTAACTATCTCTCAGTATGTGGACATGTTGGACTCATCTGAAATGTAGCTAGAACCCTGTATATGGACATGTTGCACTACACTGGCATGTAGTTAGCTCTCAGTATAGGAACACTTTTGACTCATCTGCCATGGAGCTAGAACACTGTATATGGATATGTTGCACTACTCTGCCATGTAGCTACCTATCTGTGTAGAGACAAATTGGCCATCTGACTTGTAGCTAAAACTATGTATATGGAACTGTTGTACTACCCTTCCATGTAGCTAGCTCTCTGTATAAGGACATTTTGGACTCGTCTGCCATGTAGCTAGCTCTTTGTACATGGATATGTTGGACTGATCTGCCATGTACTAGCTCTCAGTATATGAACATATTGGACTTGTCTGCCATTTAGCTAGCTCTCTGTATATGGAAATTTTGGACTTGTGTGCCATGAAGCTAGCTCACTGTACATGGATATGTTTGACAGATATTCCAAGTAGGTAGCTCTCTGTATATGAACCTATTGGACTTGTTTGCCATGTAGCTAGCTTTCAGTATATGGACATGTTGGACTCATCTGCCCTGTAGTTGGTAACCTGTATATGGACAATTTGTACTACTCTGCTATGTATATAGCTCTCAGTATATGAACAAGTTGGACTCATCTGCCTTGTAGCTAGAACTTTGTGTGTGGAAATGTTGCACTACCCTGCCATGTAGCTATCTCTCTGTATATGGACAAGTTGTTCGCATCAGCCTTGTAGCTAGAAATCTGTATATGGAAAAGTTACACTACCCTTCCTTGTTGCTAGCTCTCTGTATATGGACATTTTGGAGTAGTTTGCCACGTAGCTTGAACTCTGTATTTGGAAATGACATACTACTCTGCCATGAAGCAATCTGTCTATATATGGACACTTTGGACTCATCTGACATGTACCAAGCTCTCTGTGCATGGCTATTTTGGACTGATCTGCCATGTAGGTAGCTCTCAGTATATGGAAAAGTTGGAAACATCTGCCATGTAGGTAGCTCTCTGTATATGAACATATTGGACTTCTCTGCCATGTAGCTAGCATTCAGTATATGAACATGTTGGACTCATTAGCCAGGTAGCAAGTACTCTTTATATGGACATGTTGGAGTGCTCTGCCATGTACTAGTTCTTTGTATATAGACATGTTTGACTTATTAGCCAGGTAGCCTGTACTCTTTATATGCACATGTTGGACTACTCTCCCATGTAGCTAGATCTCTCTATATAGACAAGTTGGACTCATCTGCCTTGTAGTTAGAATTCTGTATATGGAAATGTTGCACTACCCTGCCATGTAGCTAGCTCGCTGTATATGAACATATTGGACTTGTATGCCATGTAGCTAGCTCTCAATATATGGACATGTTGGACTCATTTGCAATGTAGCTAGTACCCTGCATATGGACATGTTGGACTGATGTGCCTTGTAGGTAATTCTCGCTATATGGACACGTTGAACACATCTGACATGTAGCTAGAACTCTGTATATGGAAATGTTGCACTACCCTGCCATGTAGCTTGCTGTCTGTATATGTACATTTTGGGCTCGTCTCCATGTAGCTAGCTCTCTGTACATGGATATGTTGGACTGATCAGTCAATGAGGTAACTCTCTGTTATTGAACATACTGAACTTGTCTGTCATGTACTAGCCCTCAGTATATGGACATGTAGCTAGTACTGTTTATATGAACATGTTGTTCTACGCATCCTTGTAGCTAGCTCTCAGTATGTGCACACTTCTTCTTATCTACCATGTAGCTTGAGTTCTGTATATGGAAATGATGCACTACTCTGCCATGTAGTTAGCTCTCTGTATGTGGACATTTTGGACTCATCTGACATGTAGCTAGCTCTCTGTGTATGGATATTTTGCACTGATCTGCCATGTAGGTAGATCTCAGTATATGGACAAGTTGGACACATCTGCCTTGTAGCTAAAACACTGTATATGGAAAATTTACACTATCCTGCCATGTAGTCAGCTGTCTGTGTATAGAAAAGTGGGACTCATCTGCCTTGTAGCTAGAACTCTGTATTTGGGTATGTTGCACTACCCTGCCATGTAGCTAGCTCTCTGTATATGGACATTTTTGACTCGTCTGCAATGTAGCTAGCTCTCAGTATATGAACATGTTGAACTCATCTGCCATGTAGCTAGTACCCTGTATATGGACATGTTGGACTACTCTGCCATCTATCTAGCTCTCTGTATATGGACAAGTTGGACTCATCTGCCTTGTAGCTAGAACTCTTTATATGTAAATGTTTCACTACCCTGCCATGTAGCTTGCTCTATGTATAAAGACATGTAGGACTCTTCTGCCTTGTATCTAGTCCTCTGTATACAGACATGATAGACGGATCTGCCTTGTAGGTAGCTCTCAGTATATTGACAAGTTGGACTCATCGGCCTTGTAACTAGAACTCGGTATATGGAAATGTTGCACTACCCTGCCATGAAGTTAGCTTTCTGTATATAGAAAACTACGTCTCATCTGCCATGTAGCTAGAAATCTGTATATGGAAATGTTGCACTATTCTGGCATGTAGCTAGCTCTCTGTATATGAACATATTGGACTTGTCTGCCATGTAAATAGCTCTCATTATATGGACATGTTGGATTCATCTGCCATGTAGCTAGTACCCTATATATGGACATGTTGGACAGAAGTTCCATGTAGGTAGCTCTCACTATATGAACACATTGAACACATCCTCCATGTAGCCAGAACTCTGTATATGGAAATATTTCAGAACTCTGCCATGTAACCAGCTCTCTGTATTTGGACATTTTTGACTCGTCTGCCATGTAGGTAGCTCTCTATATATGAACATGCTGGACTTGTCTGCCATGTAGCTAGTTCTCAGTATATGGCCATGTTGGAATCATTAGCCAGAGAGATAGTACCATGTATATTTACATGTTGGACTACTCATCCATATACCTAGCTCTCAGTATATGAGCACTTTATACTCATCTGCCATGTAGCTTGAACTCTGTATATGGAAATGATGCACTACTCTGCCGTGTAGCTAGCTTTCTGTATAAGGACATTTTGACTCGTCTGCCATGCAGCTTGCTCTTTGTATATGGATATGTTGGACTGATATGCCAACTAATTAGCTCTCTGTATATGAACATATTGGACTTGTCTGCCATGTAGCTAGTTCTCCATATATGCACATGTTGGACTCATTAGCCAGGTAGCTAGTACCATGTATATGTATATGTTGGACTACTCATCCATGTACCTACCTCTCAGTATATGAACACTTTGAACTCATCTGCCATGTAGCTTGAACACTGTATATGAAAATGATGCACTACTCTGGCATGTAGCTACCTGTTTGTGTAAGGACATTTTGGAATCGTCTGACATGTAGCTAGCTCTCTGTGCATGGATATTTTGAATTGATCTGCAATGTAGTTAGCTCTCAGTATATGGACACGTTGTGCACATCTGCCATGTAGCTAGAACTCTGTATATGAAAATGTTGCACTACTCTGCCATGTAGCTAGCTCTGTGTATATGGACATTTTGGACTCGTCTGCCATATAGCTAGCTCTCATTATATGGACAGCTTGGACACATCTGCAATGTAGCTAGAACTCTGTATATGAACATATTGGACTTGTCTGCCATGTAGATACTTCTCTGTACATGGATATGTTGGACTGATCTGCCAAGTAGATATCTCTCTTTATATAGACAAGTTGGACTCATTCGCCTTGTACCTAGAACTCTGTACATGGAAATGTTGCACTACCCTGCCATGTATCTAGCTCTCTGTATATTTACATTTTGGACTAGTCTGTCATCTAGCTTGAACTCTGTATTTGGAAATGATGCACTACTTTGCCTTGAATCTAGCTCTCTGTATTTGGACATTTTGGCCTTGTCTGACATGTACCTGGCTCTCTGTGCATGGATAATTTGGACTGATCAGCCATGTAGGTAGCTCTCATTCTATGGACAATTTGGAAACATCTGCCATGTAGCTAGAACTATTTATATGGAAATGTTGCACTATCCGATCATGTAGCTAGCTCTCTGTATATGAATATAATGGACTTGACTGCCATGTAGCTTGCTCCCAATATATGGAAAAGTTGGACACATATGCCATGTATCTAGAACACTGTATATGGAAATGTTGCAGTACTCTGCCATATAGCTATCTCTCTGTATATAGACAAGTTGGACTCATCTGCCTTGTAGACAGAACTCTGTA
>NW_006408949.1:1033536-1036270 GCF_000296735.1 Chrysochloris asiatica
CATTAGCCAGATAGATAGTACCATGTATATGGACATGTTGGACTACACATCCATGTACCTAGCTCTCAGTATTTGAACACTTTGGACTCATCTGCCATGTAGCTTCAACTCTGTATATAGAAATGTATATGGGCATTTTGCATTCGTCTGCCATATAGTTATCTCTCTGTGCATGGATATTTTGGATTGATCTGCCATGTAGGTAGCCCTCAGTATATGGACACGTTGGACACATCTGCCATGAAGCTAGAACTCGGTATATGGAAATGTTGCAGTACTCTGCCATGTAGTTAGCTTTCTGTATATAGAAAAGTTGGACTCATCTGCCTTGTAGATAGAACTCTGTATATGGAAATATTGCATTGCTCTCTGTATATGGACATTTTGTACTCATCTGCCATGTAGCTAGCTCTCTGTATATGGACATTTTGTACTTATCTGCCATGTAGCTAACTCTCTGTACATGGATATGTTGGACTGTTCTTCTAAGTAGGTAGCTCTCTGTTGTTGAATATATTGGACATGTTTGTCATGTACTAGCTCTCAGTATATGGACACGTTGGACTCATCTGCCATGTAGCTAATACTCTTTATATGGACATGTTGGACGACTCTGCCATGTCGCTAGCTCTCAGTATATGAACACTTGGGCTCCTCTGCCATGTAGCTTGAATTCTGTATATGGAAATAATGCACTAGTTACTCTACCTTGTGGTTACCTCTCTGAATATGGAAACGGTGGACTCATCTGCATTGTAGCTAGAACTCTGTAAATAGAAATGTTGGACTACACTGCCATGTAGCTAGCTCTCTGTACATGACATTTTGGACTCGTCTGCCATGTAGCTAGCTCTCTGTATATGGATATGAATACTTTGGACTCATCTGCCATGTAGCTTGAACTCTGGATATGGACATTTTGGACTAGTCTGCCATGTCGCTTGAACTCTGTATTTGGAAATTATGCAGTACTCTTTCATGAAGCTATCTCTCTCCATATGGACATTTTATTTTTGTCTGACATGTAGCTTGCAATCTGTGCATGGATATTTTGGACTGAACTTACATGTAGGTATCTCTCTGTATATAGACAAGTTGGACTTATCTGCCTTGAAGCTAGAACTCTGTATATGGAAATCATGCACTACCCTGCCATGTAGCTCGCTCTCTGTACATGGATATTTTGGACTGATCTGCCTAATTGGTAGCTCTCTGTATATGAATGTATTGGACTTCTCTGCCATGTTGATTGCTCCCATTATATGGACATGCTGTACTCATTAGCCAGGTAGCTAGTACCCTGTATATGGACATGTTGGACTACTCTCCCATGTAGCTAGCTCTCAGTACATGGACATATTGGACACATCTACCATGTAGATAGAACACTGTAAATGAAATCTTGCACTACATTGCCATGTAACTGACTCTCTGTATATGAACATATTGAACTTGTCTGCTAGTTCTCAGCATATGTACACATTGGACATGTAGCTAGTTCTCAGCATATGTACACATTGGAGCCATCTTCCATGAAGCTAATGCCCAGTAAATGGACATGTTTGACTACTCTTTCGTGTAGCTAGTTCTCAGTATATTGACACGTTGGACACATCTGCCATGTACCTAGAACTCTGTACATGGGAATATTGCACTACCCTGCCATCTTGCTATCTGTCTGCATATGAACATATTGGACTTGTCTGCCATATAGGTAATTCACAGTACATGGACACATTGGACACATCTGCCATGTACTAGAACTCTGTATATGGAAATGTTGCACTACCCTGTCATGAAGCCAGCTCTCTGTATATGGACATTTTGGACTCGTCTGACATGTAGCTAGCTATTTGTGCATGAATATTTTGGACTGATCTTTCATGTTGGTAGCTCTCAGTATATAGACAAGCTGAACTCATCGGTCTTGTAGCTAGAACTCTGTATATGGAAATGTTTAACTACCCTGCCATGTAGCTAGCTCTCTATGTATAGACATGTTGGACTCATCCGCCTTGTAGCTAGCCCCCTGTATATAGACATGTTGGAGTAATCTGACATGTAGGTAGCTCTCAATATATGGACAAGTTGGACTCATCTGCCTTGTAGCTAGAACTCTGTATATGGAAATGTAGGACTAAACTGCTATGTAGCTAGCTCTCTGTATATGGACATTTTAGACTTGTCTGACATGTACCTAGCTCTCTGTGAATGGATATTTTTAACTGATCTTCCATGTAGGTAGCTTTCAGTATATGGATAAGTTGGACTCATCTGTCTTGTAGCTAGAACTCTGTATATGCACATGTTGCACTACACTGCCATGTAGCTTGCTCTCTATATATGGACATTTTGTACTTGTCTGGCATGTAGCTAGCTCTCAGTGTAACGACATGTTGTATTCATCTGCCATGAAGCTAGTACCCTGTATATGGACATGTTGGACTACTCTTCCATGTTTCTAGCTCTCAGTATATGGACAAGTTGTATTCATATAATTTATAGCTAGAACTTTGTATATGGAATTGTTGCACTACCATGCCATGTTGCTAGCTCTCTGTACATAGACAAGTTGGACTCATCTTCAGTGTATGTAGAACTCTGTATATGGAAATGTTGCACTACTATGCCATGTAGCGAGCTCTCTTTATATGGACATTTTGGATTCTTCTGCCATGTAGCTAGCTCTTTGTACATGGATATGTTGGACTGATCTGCCAATTAAGTAACTCTC